>NW_016178807.1:5920-7626 GCF_001687245.7 Rhagoletis zephyria | reverse complement strand
TCGACCGTCTCGACGCATCGGACGCCCAGGTCTTCACTGGCCACGAACTATTCCACTAACTGATGCAGCGCGTCGCCCTGGCTATGATCTATGTCCGTATAAAACACCTGATATATGTTCTCGATCGGTCCTCTTTCTGTAGGGCCGTACACGACCCAACCTATCTTGGTCATGATTACCGCCGGACCCTTCCATCCATCACTGGCAACCCTATGTGCCACTCCTAGATGCGCGTTATCAATCCCGATCAGTAGCTCTGGAGTAACTTCGGTGTAGTTGCATACGGGTAGCTTCTTCATGTGGCGATATTTCGATGAAAGCTCCTCGATATTTAACGTCTGCATCGGCAATCGTAGATCAGACACTGTGTTAACGTTCCTCAGGTTGAAAATTCTACTATTTTTCCTGGTGCCCGAAATTCCCAAGTCCACGCGCGTAGACATCTCTGTTGCGGTGTTGCTGCCGAACCATTGAAGTGTCAGCCTTTCCTTTTTCCCTTCCAACCCAAGTCTCGCAGCCAAACTCTCGTTCATCAATGTAATCGCCGAACCTTCGTCGAAAAATGCATAACTATCAATTCGCTTGCTCCCAGCATACAACCTAACCGGGACAATTTTGAACAAAATCTTTCTATATGTGGGCCTAACTACGGCGCTCGTAAGCATTGGATGCGCTTGCTGCTTATTCGTTTCATTATTGCGTTCATTTAAAAGCTTATGCGTCCCTTTGGACCCTACACCTCGACTACGAGTTGGGCAATGGTTACCGGAATGACCCGGTCGCAAACAACAAAAACAAAGTTTATGTAGACGGGCAACCCTCCACCTCTGATTACAAAGCATATCTAAAAACTGCTTACATTTTGCTACGTCATGACCTTCCGAACAAATTCGACAAGTCCTACTGCTCGGAGCTACTTCGTTGGCGTGAAAAAATCGCTGGCGTTGCTCACCACCTAAGGCTGACTTTGAGCGCTCGTTTATGTTAGCGCATGCCAAACTAACAACGCGAGCCAATTCTTGCAACCAATTGCTGAAATCTATAATCGATGCTCTTGGAGTAATCGTCACCGCGTGCCTAGCCCACTCCAGCCTCCGTTGAACTGGCAGTTTACCTAACAATTCATCCATAAGGGTCGGGTTGCATAAATGATGGTCACAGTTTGCCGCTTTTAGGAAAGAAGCTAGATTTTGAACCTTAGTTGCAAACGGTATCAACAATTCTATTCGGTTATCGGCGATACTAGGCACGTCACGAATTTTACTAATCTGGCTTTTCACCAACAAGTCAGGATTTCCGAACCGTTCCTCCAAAGTCTTCATAATTTGCGAGACGTTGCTACTGTGGATCAGGAGACACTCGACTGTCTCCTTAGCCTTCCCCTTTATTGCTCTCTGGAGCCGCATCATGTTTTGCCTATCATTATACCCATACTCCTCGGATGTCATATGAAACGCCTCTTTGAACATTGGCCAGTCTTCTGGCCGGCCGTCGAATTCGGGTAGATCATGTAGTTTACGATGATGATCGGTTTTATTTATTGCAAGAGTGCGATTTAATTCAACTAGAACCGATGACAATGTGGACGCATTTCCATCACTGTCTATATTTGTAGTGGGCTGTGGGGTATGAGCACTAGGCGCCTGACTCTCTCTTAAACGTCGGTTACTATTATCGAGTTCGACCTGTAGCGCGTTAATTCTCTG
>NW_016178807.1:0-888 GCF_001687245.7 Rhagoletis zephyria | reverse complement strand
CTCCCTTGTACTCCCCTAAAAAAATATCTCGAAATGTACTCCTTTCTTAGTTTTGTACTTCTTTTGTACTCCTTTTTCCAGCTATTAATATTTTATCATATATCATATATATTTTATCATATAGCTTATAATCGCAAATTTTCGTCATATGCGAGTATATGGAATGTAATTGTAGGTTCTTATCATATTTATGTATGTATACATATCAGGGATGAAAAATGGAAATATATGTACCTAAATGAGACGGATTGTACCTAAAAAAGTTACATAATTCATTTGTAGTTTTTTTTATATATTTTATTTAAAACATGACTACAAGATGGATGTACTTTAAACATGATTATGTTTTTTTTTCAACTGAGCCTATATCTATAGACTATAGTCTAATGGGAATCGGAGAAGCGTTGTTTTTGTCTAACTTTGACTACTGAAAAATATGGTGAAAAAGACAAAAAACACGCTTTGCGAAGTATACTTCTTTATCCAGCAACAACACGAAAAGTCTGCTAATTTATCCGATTCCTTTTAATAGGTGCAACAAGTGTAGAGAAAATAATCAAATTGCCGTAAGTAACTTCGAAAGCATTTTAAACATATTTCCAGAAATCAAAAAGCGAATATGGGTCAATATTAATAATTGTACCTAAAATCTACTGACTGTACCTAATGTACCTTTAAGTCATCAAACGTCGGAAAAAGGTACAATTGTACCTACTTTTTCATCCCTGATACATAAGGATACATAAGTACAACAATAATTTATTATTAAAAGCGAAAATCAACAAAAAATCAACAAAATGAAATGAAAAAAATTAAGCGACACAGAAATTTCACAATCGTGCGAATGCAGATACAGTCATTAATTCGAAAATTCCGAAAGTGCTCAGG
>NW_016178806.1:0-7626 GCF_001687245.7 Rhagoletis zephyria | reverse complement strand
AGTACCAAAATTTTAAGCAAATCGGACCATAAATACGATTTTTTCCAATGGATCGGTCCCTGGTCTACTTCTCGGAAAAAAGGGATCCTATATACTAATCCGGGCAAAAGGCTACCTACAAACCAAATTTTAAGCGAATCGGGCCATAAATACGATTTTTTCGAATAGATCGTTCCCTGGTCCACTTCCCGGAAAAAAAGGATTCTGTATGGTAATCTAGGCAAAAATCTACCTATGTACCAAATTTTAAGCAAATCGGGCCATAAATACGATTTTTTTGAATAGATCGGTCCCTGGTCCACTTCCCGGAAAAATGGATCCTATATGCTAATCTAGGCAAAAAGCTATCTGCGTACCAAATTTTAAGCAAATCGGACCATAAATAAGATTTTTTCGAAACGATCAGTCCCTGGTCCACTTCCCGGAAAAAGGGATTCTATATGGTAATCTAGGCAAAAAGCTACCTACAAACCAAATTTTAAGCAAATCGGGCCATAAATACGATTTTTTTCGAATAGATCGGTCCCTGGTCCACTTCCCGGAAAAAAAAGATTATATATGGTAATTTAGGCATAAAGCTACCTACGTACCAAATTTTGAGCAAATCGGACCATAAATATGATTTTTCCAATAGATCGGCCCTGGTCCACTTCCCGGAAAAAAGGATCCTATATCCTATTCTATGAAAAAAGCTACCTACGTACCAAAATTTTAAGCAAATCGGACCATAAATATGATTTTTTCGAATAGATCGGTCCCTGGTTCACTTCCCGGAAAAAAGGATCCTATATCCTATTCTATGAAAAAAGCTACCTACGTACCAAAATTTTAAGCAAATCGGACCATAAATATGATTTTTTCGAATAGATCGGTCCCTGGTTCACTTCCCGGAAAAAAGGATCCTATATCCTATTCTATGAAAAAAGCTACCTACGTACCAAAATTTTAAGCAAATCGGACCATAAATACGATTTTTTCCAAAAGATCGGTCCCTGGTCCACTTCCCGGAAAAAGGGATCATGTATGCTAATCTAGGCAAAAAGATACCTTCATACCAAATTTTAAGCAAGTCGGACAATAATAAGATTTTTTCAAATAGATCGGTCCCTGGTCCACTTCCCGGAAAAAGGGATCATGTATGCTAATCTAGGCAAAAAGATACCTTCATACCAAATTTTAAGCAAGTCGGACAATAATAAGATTTTTTCAAATAGATCGGTCCCTGGTCCACTTCCCGGAAAAAGGGATCATGTATGCTAATCTAGGCAAAAAGATACCTTCATACCAAATTTTAAGCAAGTCGGACAATAATAAGATTTTTTCAAATAGATCGGTCCCTGGTCCACCTGCCGGAAAAAAAGTAAATTTTTTTTGGCTTAAAACATGGTGGTTGCTGAAAGCTATTTATACACAAAATTTCATCAAAATCGTATCAGCCGTTGGCGAGATTACCTGTTACAAAAAAAATGGACTTCTCTTTATATAATTAGTATAGCAGATAGTATAGACTGGCAACGGAAAAAGTATTTCTATTGCATAATAGTTATCAGGCAACGTAAAAAATAAGAGTAGGAAAATAACTCTAATCGGTAACCTAAAAAATAAACGATGGGAAATAACTCATATGGGCAACGTAAATAATAACCGTTGTGTAATAACAGTTATTGGCAACGTAAAAAATAAACGTTGGGAAATAACTATTATCGCCAACGGAAAACATATTTCTCATCTAATAACTGTTATAGATCAACGTTTTTGCGATAAAACTTATAACTGTTATGTCCCTGGTATGCACATTAGGAGTGGTCCAAAAGTGAAAAAGTAAGAGTTGGGAGATAACTCTAATCGGCAACGTAAAAAATAAACGTTGGGAAATAACTCTTATTGCCAACGTAAAAAATAAACGTTGGGAAATAACTATTATCGGCAACGGAAAACATATTTCTCATCTAATAACTGTTATGAAACAACATTTTCGTTAAATTTCAGAATTCGGGCAACGTTTTCAATTTGAAAATTCGAGATAACAGTTATTTTTGGTCCCTGGTGCATACGTACATATTTTTCATAATATTAATCTTCTATAAATAAAAAATATATATGTATATTCACTACTTGGAATGAAGCAAAATGTGAACAAAATGTTTTAAGGCTGTAAGAAATTGCCGAAAATATTTAAACTTTTCTAATTAAATACTACTTGCTTCGATAAATATAGGAATATTAAAAATTTTCGATTCCCATAAAAGCAAAAATACGACCCTATATTTACATATTCAATCAAGAAAACCATCATAACAACAATTTTCTTGCAACTCACGTACGCACGTGTCGATGGTCCTCTGCAATAACGGCACAACTCAAAATTTCAGGTTTTTGAGTATTATAGTGGATTAGGTTTATAAATAACCATATTTTTCTGTGGCAATTGGATGCTTAGTTTTTAGCATTCTGGCAGAGGCAATCTGGAAATATTGACACTTTTCGTTTTGTGCCGTTATTTAGCAATAAAACTGGAGTTTTTTTACGTTTAAATACTTAGGAGTTGTTATTTATTTCGTATTTTTTGGAGCAGCACTTACTAAATTTTTAGAAAAAGTCACAATTTGAAAGCTTGCAAATTTTACTTACAGAATGACTGCAAATAATCCGGAATAATTATGATCCAAGACATATTATTTCTAAATTAAGAAACACAAAATCTTTAATTGGCTCTACAGAAATATATGAAATTTCGAGTTGTGTCGTTATTGCAGAGTACTAATGATATGTACATTCGTTCAACTCCAATCGCACATTGCCAGCATCCAGCATATGAAAAGGCGTAGTAAAAATATTATTCAACGCCAACGAAGGCGGACGTGTTTAGCCTGGCACATGAATAGAGGGCTACACTAATTCAGCTGCTTTGCCGCAAGGAATATAGAAAAACAATAAAAATGCAAAACAAAGGCATTAAAATGCAATCAAAAGGAAAAGCAACTACAATATATATTGTACCGAAGTGAAAGCAGTGAGGAACAATGTAATGGAAAGTGAAAGAAAATACATAAAAATATAGCATGGCGAAGTTAATATTAAAAATGAGATAAAAATCTAGCAGAGACAAAAGCAAAAAAAAAAAACAAGGAAACCTTACCAGAAATGTAAAGCAACAAATATAGATAACCCACAAACCATAGCATATCTGGCGCGCACCATTTTGACTGATGCAGCGTCTGCTCGCGCAACGTTAATGACGGACATTGTATCGCGGGTGGCACTTAATAAGATTTTTATAACATTATTAAATGAGTTGCGCATACGCCATGTGTGCCCAACCTATTTAAAACGAAAATGTCTATCCGCACATAAATACATACTGTATAGCCTCGCTCACTCATTAATTCGTCCAGACATGCTTTCGTTTTTCTTACTGCTGCTTTTTTTATGTATAATTTGCTTTCTGCTGGGAAGTCAAAAAATTTGTTGTTTTTTTCCACTTAATTGACACGAGCTAACAAGAAAAGGCAAAGGAAACCCAAAGATAAGTAAGCTGGTACTTATGTTTCGCATAAAAGCAATCCGTTGCATTTCTTCTTTAATTATTTTTTCAGCTTCCACTTGCTATTACTCTTCCTTCCTTCCCTTTTTGCGCCAATTGCTATTTATTGTGGCATGCCTGAGGTGATTTAACCAGCGGCGTTCTGAATGGCCATTAAAATGGCGTTAATTATAACATTTCAGCTGTCGATATTGCTTTAAGCCTAAATGATAATTTGCTTTAATTGCTGCTGATTTTGCTGTCGATTTCTTTGTTGTTTTAGCTAATGTGACTACATTTTATATTTCTTTTACTTTATTAGGCAATAAAAGCTTAATTATTATGCAATCTGTACGAAACATTTGGGTATGCGAATTGAAATTTTGGTCTCAGATTTAATGGTGCCTATGGAATTATGTACTTACCACAGCAGCATGTAAGCATGAATATGGGACTCATCGTTGGAATCGAGCGTTTTGTGATTTGTATGGATTTTGGTCACAATCTTTATTTTAACATATCGATGGTCATCTGCAATAACGGCACAACTCCAAGTTTTATGTGGATTAGTTTAGCGGATTAGGTTTATAAATAACCATATTTTTATGTGGCAAATCGACATAAATATGTATGCTTAGTTTTTAGGAATGCAGCAGGTGCGCAGTTTTACCATTGATTGGCTCTACTTAAAAATATGAAATTTTTAGTTGTTTCGTTACTGTAGAGGACCATCGATATAATGAGATTTTGCCAAAAAAAAAAACTTTTTTTTTTCAAAAGTTCACAATTTCTCTTTGCGCAAAATTATCGCATGTTATCAAAATATTTTACGAAATTCACCTTTAGATGCAACTTTTTTTACACCCCATAACACATCACCTTTTCAAATATTACGGCTTAAATCCCAATAGCTACCCCAAAAATGGACCGAAAATTGTATAATATGTGACAATGAATTTTTTCTTGTAGGCAAAATTATCATATCGCAAACCTATTTAAATCTAAAGTGCGATCAACTTAAAAAAAGGGCGATTTTTTTGCGTAAATTTACTAATAGGACTTACATCCAATTAATGGATATAATTTTTTCTTCACGATTATATTTAGTTCCGTTGAATCTGTACGATCCACAAGCAGTTAAATTTTCCTCTATGAATTTTGAGTTAGCTCACTTTAGATCTAGGTGTGCGATATGTGCTCAGAAATTACAAAAAAAATCTCGCGTTTAGTTATATTTCTCAATTATCTCAGCAAATCTAAACTTTAGTATTGATGGTGCTAGTTAAAGCAGAGCAAAATACAAAAAACAATTTCCTGTAAAATTCGGTTTTTGTAAAAAACGATAATTTTGCGCAAGGGGTCGATATGTAGGTTTTGGAATTTATTTTTTTAAATATTTCAAAATCGTTCAGGTCTCGTTTTAAAAGTGTAATAAAAAATAAATATTAAAAAAATACGAAAATGAAAAACATACAGAATTTACCAATATGAAAAATTTTAAAGCACAAAACATAAAAAAAATTTTGGCCAACATTTTTTTTATACAATATCTGGAACTTCCAGAAGGTGTTTTTTTATGATACGAATTTTTGATCTTTGAAACAAAATTTTTGCGGAAAAACAAATTCAAATTAAGTAAACCAAATTTTAGAATTTCCTCATTTAGAGCTTGCAAACAAATCAAATTTCAACAAGTAAAGAAGTATAAGTTCGTAGTAGAAACCGAACTTTATATACCCGACGCAGGTATCGAATATCGTCGTTTCAATTTTCTCTAAACTACCTTTACAAGATAAGCTGGGGTGTTTTTCCCGATTTTAAAGGTTTTCGATAATATGCTGAGTTAGATTTAATGATGTAATTGAACCAAGTTTGGCAGAAATCGATAAAGTGGTTAGCAAGATACACATTTTCAATCAAAGAATCTTATAGAAATGCGTGTGGCAATTTTAAAATCAAAGTTCATAAATTTCGATTTTTTGTAGATTTCGGCAGAATAACTGTATTGCGGAGCAAATGTTGTAACGAAGGGATATTCTGCCGAATTTCGCAATAAAATATGCGTTTTTCTAAACTTTAGTCCCGCAATTGCCACGCCAATTTCTAGGGGTGTGTTGGCTTAGAGAAAAATCTTGCCATACAAAAAAATACTTCTGGATAGGTATGCTATCGGAATCCGCAATAAAATCTCGATATTTTCAAAAACAAAAACCATCTCGCCATAAGAAATAAATACTTTAAAAATAAGGATTACGACGGTGTAACTTTAAATCCCTAATTTACAGGTTTTCACAAGCAAATCAACTTCAAAAAGTTCAACTGTTAATAGCTAAGTTAGCTTTAGGACAATCATGAATATCTTATATATAGAAATGTTAAGCCCTTTTCTTTAGCTTTAAAAGGACGTTAAGTTGAAGTCTCTACGATGAGCAGAACCCGAGATACAATGATTTGAAGAAGTACATGATTAGTCAGATCATATCTCCGATGAAAAAAATTTAAAAAAAATTTCCTCGGATATGTGTAAGCTTATTTCATGTATAGAACCCACAAAAAAAGTTTAAGCGAATGGAAATACGAAATCCGTCCGATTTAAAAAAGAATGGCGCATATATATACATACATATGTATAAGTGCGTATGTGCGAGCATTTCTCCAGTGCACTGACTGCATTATTGTGATAAAACAATATATTTGCTATCGTGTATTTGCTTCATACATATCTACAATTGCTATATCATACTCACACTCTGTATTGTATTAGCTTTTTTCTTCAATGCTGTTGCTAGCTACTTGGCTGCATATTATTGTTTAAGTTAATATCGTTAGCTTCCATACTTCCTGTGCTATTATATGTCTTACAAGTATGTATCTAACAGATACGTTTGTAAGTCGAACGTATGTATACCATACATACACACATTTGCTCCATAAAAGCCAAACATTAGGTTTTGTTTGCATACCGCTCTGGGAATATTAATGGAAAATGAGATTTTAATAGCCATAAACTGTGATTCTGGTGAAATTCCATACCTCAGACCGCCTCGCATCGTTTGTCTGTGCGTCACACAAGGGGAGTAGTTTTTATTATTTTTCTGTGGTAAAACATAGTTTGAGTCCACTATTGTGTTGTCCAGAATGTATACAACTTTTTGAATAACTTTTTCTTCGTTGTCAGGGGCATTAACTTTTAGGGCGATGGGTAGTTAACCACTGGCAAGAGTTTAATTATCGATTTTTATATTCACACTGCTCAGTTAACAAAAGTTTAAACCAGCAACCCCATAGTTAAAATCTTGCGAAATTAATTGATTTTTGTAAAACGAATTTCAAACTTGTAACGAAAAATATTGATTTTTAGAATTTATATAATTATAGGCGATACGAATTTCCATAGCTGCCTATGTAGGTGACTCTGAATATAAATTTATTGTTAAACTCTTGTTGGTGCTTAATTTAACTATGTTTTAACTAAGTACCGTGAATTCGGCCCCTACTATTAGAAATAAAAAAATATCACTAATGCCCAGAATTTTCTATCGGTACTTTAGTTAGTATGTTAATTTTTCAATTAATATAATACTTTGTCCAATAGCGTACACTTATACAATGTTCATTCGATGTTTACTATAAACTCGTAACTAAAGTGGCACTTACTTGAAAGTACACAACTTTAGCGCTTAGAGAAATCTTCATTACCTTAGCTGCTACGTTAAGTACACGTTTCTTACCTGAAAATAAACAAAAATAAATTTCAATTTAATTTTTTAGGCATAAAAAACCAAAAAGAAAAAAATAATTCAATGGGAGAGGATATAGAAGATAGTACATTCAAAATTTTTTTTTAATTTTTCTGTTCACACAGCACAAAATTAATTTACTTTAAAATCACCAGCTTTTTTCAGCCACGCAGCTACATAGCTAATAAGGGGGAACTTTCATAGGCTTCTGATGACATATCGTTTATACTAACGAAGCAGATCTGAGTACATATACATTTGCCTAAATTCACATATCCACGCTTGTGTATATAGATTCATATGAACAAACATACATGTACATACAGTATTGGCCAATACAATAGCACCCCCATTTCAAAGTGA
>NW_016178804.1:0-7627 GCF_001687245.7 Rhagoletis zephyria | reverse complement strand
ACTAATGCATGAAAATCCTAACCTCAAAAAAATCACCCGTTATTAGCAGTAAATCGAAAATCGTCAATTTGACTATAGCTGATTGTGCCGAGAAGATAGAAAATTTGAATTTTAAGTTTACATTCACAAAGTTTGTTGCCTTTGAAAATAGAAATACATTCGCAAAATCTCTTTTTTAAATTTGCATGCGCCCATATCTACTTACTTTCATTCTAATTTCGAATTCGATTATTTTAAACATTTGATTGCATCAAAAACTAAATTTTGGAAAAAAGTGGACTTGGATCTTTAGGCAGCACACAATTGGTTAAGCAACCTAAGATCATTTCAAATATAAATTACCTGAAAAAATAATACAAGCTTCATTTGTCATTTCAAAGCTTTTTATAGAAATCATCGATATTTTAATTTATTTATCGATTTGTTAGTTTCAAAGTGATTCAGTAGCGCATTTCAGTGAACATCGTGCCACCTAAATAGAAAATAGCTCAAGCTTAGAGTGAAAAGCTCATATTTTGAGACAGGAGGCTAGTGAAATTTAAAACGCATTGCTTCGAAGAGGATAAAGGTACTTGTTTTATTTATTCTCGTTAATATTAAATGAAAGGAAAATTTGTTAAGTTTACAAAAAGCACCGAAAATCCGATAAGGCTAAAATAGTACGTAATCGTTTATTAAAGATAGAATCCCTCTGATTCGTATAGAGTTTTGCTTTGCTTTAAACAGGCAAAATGTTGTATTTAAAGTTTTGCGAAATACTTGCAGAAAATGGCTACAAGAAGTTTTTTTTCCTCTCCTATAAAATTTCTAAAATGGGACTTGGCAACTTTTTCACTCTAAGCTAGCGATATTGATTTCATTAGAAGACTTTATAAGTGATCATGAATTCATTTTTTTCTAACTTATTAAAATCGACAATATTACTCCTGTGACAAGACAAAAACAAGTAACTTGTTTTGTGGAAAGTAGAAAAAATCAAGGTTTTGTGTAATAAAATTTTAGTTTATAGCTGGTGGAAACAATATAGAAAAAAACGTGTAGAAGTACTTAAAAGGTTGTTCTTTCAAGAATTTTAAAATAGAAAGAACAACAAAATCAAGTTACTACTAGTTATTTGTTTTTACTATGTGCGCGTTTGAATAAAAAACGGAATTCGCAGAGTTTAAATATTTTTCACAGCCCCATTTCGTTTCATTGCACATTCGAGGTTGATTGATGCTACGCAACACTGAATGGTGGTTAAGCTTACATACTTTCAATTGCAAATGGTGAGATGGTAGGTCATGCAATTCCAGAAAGTTCCAGAATCCTATGGTATGATAGACTTCTTCATATTGGTTGATACCTGTGTCAACCGAATTGAAAGATTGAGAATGTTAACCAAATTATCAAATAAGGCCGACCAACCGTCTGCGATATATGTACATATAATTCCATAGTGACGGAAAATGATATTTATTCGAGCTTTTAACTAGCAATAAACCCAGGCCTGAAATTTAGGCCCACCGCCTTTACGAATTTATTTTCTAACGAGCGCGGACATAAAAATATGGCAAGATACAGAAAATCTACGAATCCAAATGTTCGCTACGAATCCGAATGTTCGTTACTAATATGAAAAATTTCCCATCCAACAGAATCTGATTGAACTCGAAAATATTGTTGCCAGACTTAAATGTCACATGTTGAAATTTTGAAATCAAATGGCGCAAAGTATAGATACAGTTAAAATTTAATCTGGCGCCTATGACGTGAAAATAATAACGCGGACGTTGACACCGAGTACGAGTATATCTGTAAGTTAAATTTCAAACAATTAAAATGGACTGCCTAATTTTAATGATTGTTTATTTAATTTCAGCTTTTTTATAATGAGGTAACATAATAAAAACGCAGATAGACTACGTAAATTAAATTTTATTAACCTTATATTCAACATGCAAAATCAACTATAAAAACACATAACTTTCATTACGCTAATCATATGCACCCGTTTGATCTTGGGGATCGCAGTACTTTTTCCCGAACAATAAACATCAATATCTATCAATAGGAAAAATTACGGCCGCAAAATTTTCCTATGAAATGAATGCCGGCCTTAGAAAGCACAATAGGGGTATTCTCAAAGTCTTGCAAAGCCCTTGTGCGGTGCACGGATTGCATGGTAAAACCGGTTTTCCTATGGGACAGCTTTGCAAACCGTGCACCGTGCAAGGGCTTTGCAAGACTTCGAGGATACCCCTTATTTGTTAATTCATGGCATTGTTTAACTTGTTTATAATATCAATTGTATTTAGGTTTTGTATAGACAAACATGCATTCATTAACTGGCGTACAGCATCCCAATATAATGAATTGCTATTTTATATAATAAATAAATAAATAAACAAAATTTAACAAGTTTAAAATTTTAACAAATACATATCGTCCCGTTTCTACCTCTTATAACAGCTGTTTAAGCGTCGCACTGTTTCAAATAGAACAAAGACTTAATGAGGGTGCTCACTACTGTTAGTTGAACCCGAAATATTAAGTAAAAAATGCGTTTATTGTATCCTAGGTGAAGAAATTGAGCATTTTTTTTCTTACACTCTCTAGAATACCTCTATTGCAAATAGGCAGAAAGGCAGAAACGGGACGATATGTATTATTATCATTATTGATTACCATTTTAAAGATTACTCAATTTTAAACTCGTACACTCAAAAAAAAACTTCTCGTAATTGAAGAAAAACAGCAATCAAAATGAAGAATAATGGGAACGAAATAACACTAAAGAAGTTTTATCCTCTTTTCATGCCCAGCATTTCTTCAAAATGATAAATTACATCCACAGTTCCATATTTTCGTGTACGTTTTTACACATTCCAAAGAAAAATTACTTATTCGGAGGAATTTTTTACTCATTCGGAAGAATTTGCGACCTTAAAGTAAGGAAAGTTCTTCTTTGATCCAGAGATGGATTTTTGGTTAAGTGTATTCCGACATCACTAACATGTTGTAGAAAATCGCTACGAAAGCATATCACGGACGGATTCAATAATGTCACTTCACGAATTTACATTTGGAGCTTGAGGCAGTATTTTCGTAGATTTCAGAAAATCGAATCCGCGATGGATTCAATAATTTACCCGAAACAGTACTTTACATCAAAAGGAGTAAATACTCTTTTTCTTCCTTCTTATTTGTCGGTTTGGGCTGGGGCCAAAAACTTCGCCACTGCCTCTCTTCCTTGCGAATTTTCGTGGACGCCGTTGCTTTCGTTGTTGATCCACGGTTGCCGAGTCGAAATATTCACCGGAGCCGGAGGCTGACATTATTATTGGTGTTGCGCACAGAATTTTGCTGCACAGAGGCGGGTGGCGTATCTTGGCTACAACGAGATAGTGGTCCGAGTCGATGTTTGGCCCTCGGAGTGTATGCACGTTTAAAACGCTGGAAGCATGCCATCCGTCTGTCACAACATGATCGATTTGGTTTCTTATTTTTCGATCTGTAGACAGCCATGTAACTTGGTGTATCTTCTTGTGCTGGAACCTAGTACTACATATTACTATATTTCGGGCCCCGGCGAAGTCCACCAGCCTCAGTTCGTTATCGGACGTTACGTCGTGGAGGCAGAAGTTTCCAACAGTGGCGCCAAAGATCGCTTCCTTGCCCACCTTGGCATTGAAATCGCCAAGCACAATTTTTCTATCGTGTCGGGGCAGCGCTCATATGTTCTCTCTAAGCGCTCATAGAATAGATCCTTGGGCGCCTCGTCCTTCTTTTCCATCGTAGGTTGGGCGCAGATGTGCGAAATATTGAAGAATCTCGCTTTGATTGGATTGTGGCTAGACGTTCGTCCACCGAGTTGAACTCCAGTACTCGTCAACGGAGTCTCTCTCCCTCTTCACATACCACACCGAATTTGCGCTCCTTTACATGGCAACTATAATAGACGTCGCATTTCTTGGATGGTGGTGATGTCAGCCTTAGTCTTCCCGAGGACATAAGCCAGCACTTCCCTATTAAGGGTCCGGATATTCCAGGTGCATACCCTCAAATCATAGTCCTTAATAAGGTTGCCATGATCGTCATCAGAGAAAGGGGGTCTAATCCGAGGTTACTTTTTGTGTTTCATTGGGATTGGTTTTCACGTGGCGAGACCCAAGTCCAGCGCATGCGAACTTTTACGCCTTCTTACTCAGAGCTGAATGGCCGTCAAAAGCTTTTCATTTCTGCGCACGGAACCGTCCTCCATGAATTTGTTTATGGCTTGAACTGCACCGGGCCTTCCGGTGAGCAAATATCTTTTTTGGCACAAATGTCAGTTACGAGGTTTTTCAGAAATACGATAAGCGGTTTTGTACTTTAAGCGACGATATAATAATATAAAAGTGTTATGCAAAAAACAGTTTCTGAGGAGAAATTTAATATCGGCAGAACTTGTTTTTGGACAAAATTATGAAACAAGGGACCGCAAAAATATGGCTAATACAAGTGTCTGCTTCTCACAGGTTCCGGTTTCAAGTAAGCCCCAGCAAGTCGTCCAGTGCGGTTTCCGTATTCGTAACGCTAGCGCTATCAGGCGGCGTAAAATGTTTGGTAGAATGCCCAAACAAAGTGACTGCTCTAGTGAAGAAGTTAAATCTTTTAATCATTTTAGTTTAGAAATTGGTTACCAATCAAAAATTGACATAACTTGCTGTGTACAGAGCGTGTATAATGCAGCATACAGGCTACGTCACGCCCATTGTGCTGTTAATATGTATATACATACATTAGAGTGGTCCAAAAACAGTAAAGTTGGAATTTTACTGCCGCCACCCCTATTTTTTTATTTTGAAATCAAAAAATATTTAGAAGTCGCTCAAAGCGCTCAAAATCGTCCAGATATTTTATATGGGGGAAAAATAGCTTTTTGTAGAAATGGTGTAGAATTCTTGAAAATAAATATTTTTCGATCGATAAACTGTGGTTCTCTTCAGGAGACTTCCAGTATCAATATTCAATTGTTTATTTAATCATTTTTTAATACTAAACATTTTTTATTGCTCCCCCATTGCACTTTCTGTGTGTTTTGGACGGACCTATAAAATATAGTTACCTTGAAAAAAATGGTTAAAAAAACAATTGGGTATTATTATTGGGAATCTCCTGAAGAGAAGCAGAGTTTTCCGATCGAAAAATATTGATTTCCAAGAATTCTACACCATTTCTACGAAAAGTTGATTTTTGCGACCTCTAAATATTTTTTGATTTCATAAAAAATAGGGGTATATTTTTTTCGGTATAGAACAATCCTGGGGGGTGGCGGCATTAAAATTCCGACTTTACTTTTTCACATGCAATTTTCGAACACCGTTCGTGGCGGATAATCCGATGACTATGTAGGTATATATTGCCATATTCTCCAACATTTGGGTTGGTATCCATGGTTTTCTTTTAAAATATTAGACATTAAAAAAGCACTTCAACTTGTCGCAGGCAGAGCAATAAATTAATGTAAGTACATTTATCAGTATATCTACGATTATGTAACTTTGGTTAAGTAACTGGCTTAAACAGTGCACTACCTACATACATACATACATAGTATGTATATATATCGTCGCCTGGATAAAAGATTGACATTTCTTACTTTCGACAGGTTTTGTGAAATCGCGATGGATGTGTGGAATGAAATTTATCATAAACGCGACTACAGATTTTCTCCAAAATCTCGTAGAATGTTACTAGTTAACGAAATTCTTATTATATATATGTATATATATAATACGCGAAGTCATTTTTTGTCCAGGTCATCAGATCTGCACTGTTCGTTCGATTTTCATGAGGTGTCAAATTGAAAGGCTCGAGCTGTAGATGTGCAATAAGGTTTTACTTTTTCGAAAAGAGTTGCCACCTTTTAAACAATTAATCTCACTTATTTAATAATCAATGCCATCAGATCCGCACTGTTCGTTCATTAGTTAGTGTGTCACAATGTTAGAAGAAGGTTATTTAACAATGTTTTAGCTTGCAACTACTTTTGAAGAGGGTGGCCACCTGTTTAAATTGTCGACTTTAATTAACTTATACGAAAACTATTTGAAATATGAAAATACGGGTGTCAAGCTAAAGAATGTAGAAAAAACTTCAGTTTGAACATTTATAAAGTTTCTAGATGGTTGCCACATTTTTAAAAAGTGGAAATAATATTATTTAATAAGTTTGAGGAACTGTTAATCAATGGAAACTGGTTTAAAAATTTTTATTTTTCAAATATATATTTAAGATGGTTGCCACCTGTTTAAAAAATCCAACTCAACTTAAATTAAGGCAATTACCTAATTGAAATATGGATCACAGTTTGAGTATTAGACGAAAGAAAGAATAAGATTTTAGTTTGAAAATTTAATTTTTTCTAATTTAAATATCAGAGGTCGATGTGCGATTAGATTTTATTTTTTGAAGCGAGAACTAACTTCTATATCGGATTTGATGGTATTAAAAACCGCCACTATGCGAGACCTCTCTTCACTCAGTAACGGCTGCACGGATTAAGATGAAATATGGCACTTGGATCGCTTATAATTCTCAGTAACATTTGGAATAGTTTATGGGTTTTTGAATAAAAATTTCACTAGTTCACTAGTTTTTGTTGTTTATTGTTCATTATTTTTGAGTTTATGAAGAATTTCCTTTAGTAAAATTTTGCCGTATGTTTGTCAATAATTTTGCAGCCACTTTTTATGACCTACGACAAAATGTGATACAAATTTATACTAAATTAACGATACGTTTTGCTCAATATCTCGGAAACTAAAGGCGATATCAAAACGTGGATAGCGCCATTTGAAAGATCTTAATAAGTTTAGTATGGCGGAATTATTAACTCCATTTGTACTAAATTGCCAATAAAATTTTAGTCAATAACAAATCGAAAGTTCTTATTTTAAAATATATAAATAAATATATAACAAAAAAACGTTAAAATGGCGGTTATGACAATCTTTTATTCAGGCGAAGATATGTCCTTCTGGTCGCTCAAAAATGTAACTGTTAATTAGGCGAACATAAGCAAGTATAACTTTATCATATATTTTGTGCTTTCTTCTTTTTAGGTATTTGAATTTCTATTTGTGCTTATGCAAAATACGAGTGCATACATAAAAGAAAGCAAGGAATAAATATCTGTTTTTTATGAATCAAAGAAGAATGTTGCCAATATAACCATTTGCGCGACAATTCTAAGTCTCACTATTAGTTGTATAAAGTTTTTTTTTTTAATTTTTTATTTCCCTTACATAAATTTAGCTCTCTAAACTTTTGGTCTACATATCCAGATAATAGTAAATAATGGAAAATTCGTCAATAAATAAATACAAATGCTCACCAAATACGGCGGACAATTTTAATCAAACGCAAATATTAACATAAATGAACTGAGTGAAATAAATACACACTAAGAAACGCAAGTTGCAATATTTGCAATTTTCTATCTAACATAATCAATACCAATTATTCCATCTACAGTGCTAAATGGCATACTCATACATACACACACACACCCAATGTACAATCATCACTACAGTAAGATTTAATGTCAAAACAGCGTTTTAAATACATACATACTATACAATATAATACAGGCGTGGCGCTT
>NW_016178803.1:0-7628 GCF_001687245.7 Rhagoletis zephyria | reverse complement strand
TCGGGCTCGCTGAAATCCGATTACTTCTTCGGCGGCGGTACCTAAGAAACGGGAAATGTGGCTCCGCTCGCATATGTCCAGTGGCGGATTTGTCCTAATTCCCGATAGGACCGGGCCTAGGGCGGCAAGATATTAGGGGCGAAAGAAAACACACTGGTGGTAAAGAGGCGCTCGCGATCCAAAGTAAATATGTACGTGCAAATTCAATATAGCGACACTTAACCCGTAAAAACTTATGGGTTTGGAAACATCCAGGTCTAAGGAACTTTATATCGAAATTTATTCTATTTTAGCCTGACGAAATTAACACCTCAGAAGCCGAAGAAAATGCCCAAGCATTACAAATGATTTTCCTATCGACTTAGAAGACAATTTTTCAGAAGAATATCTCCACTTTCGTGCCCAGTACAGTATAAAAAATGAGGTTCGGAAGAGTTCTATCAGTTTGGTGGAATAACTAAAAGCTGAAAGTCTTCAAACCATCTACCCAAACGTGGACATCACTCTTCGTATATGTGTGTGTACTCACGCCAGCAACAGGTCAGTAAAAGCATAGACAAACGGCAACGTTGATCCGGATTAACGCAGCTCTCACCACTCGACTGTTGTGAACGTCAAACTCGGTTAGTTTGTTTGCTCACTTGTATAGTATACAATAGCTGGTCGTTTTGGCTAGTTTTATGATCGGAAATTCCCCTGATCTGCATTAATTTTGAGGATTACCTGCAGGACTTATTCCGGATCAACTGCAGTTGATTCTGAATTGAAACGAGTTGAACGAGATAAATACTGCCGTCTTTATACGCTTTAACCCCGCTTTGATAACTTAACTGAAAGTTGCTGAAAAAATATGTTATAATGGAAATGAAATTTCGTTTTGCAGCTATGGGTTCTTAAAATACTTATTTAATATTTATGTCCTCGTTTAGTTATTTGTACATATTTTGATTGGTTACCCAGTTCGACAAATTTTGAGTTTTTTTTACCACCTGAGTAAACACATCGTATCTTTTAGATATTTTGGTGCTGAATCCAAATATGGCCGCAGAATTGCTCTAGCACGTGAGATACCAGAAACACGGTTTTTGACGATATTTGAGATTATATTATGAAAACACCACATTTTTTTCTACTAAGGGCATCATTTAGAATTACTCTTCACCTGTAAATTTCATTTTAGTTTGTTGCGATTCGATTTTTCTTTCTCTATATACACTGCCGGAACAAAGTATTGGCACAGCAAATTTTTCACAATATATGCAACAATTTTTATTCTAATATTTGTCCACCAATTTTGTATAAAAATATGGTTCATTCAACAACAAAAAACATAAAAATAAAATTCCTAAACTTGTTGCAAAATTCGCGAAAATTCAGTAAATTTTCATCAAAATATTCAACTTTTTAATCAGATTTTTTAGAATTTTTTTGAATATGCAGTTTTGCATTAAATTCTAGTAAAAAAATGCAAGTTCAGAGTTAGTCAAAAATCGCGTTGATTTTTGAGAATTTTTTTTGTTGAAGGTGTTTTGCATTTTTTCCATATAAAGTGTTTTCTAAAAAAAAATTTTGTATGGCAGAGACTGCGTGAAAAAAATTGCCAAAAATCAACGGTAATTCCTAGCTACGTTAAACTTGCACTTTATTATAATAAAATTGATTAGGGTGCAAATCTGCATACTCAAAGTAATTCTAAAAAATCTGATTAAAAAGTTGAAAATTTTNTGTTTTGCATTTTTTCCATATAAAGTGTTTTCTAAAAAAAAATTTTGTATGGCAGAGACTGCGTGAAAAAAATTGCCAAAAATCAACGGTAATTCCTAGCTACGTTAAACTTGCACTTTATTATAATAAAATTGATTAGGGTGCAAATCTGCATACTCAAAGTAATTCTAAAAAATCTGATTAAAAAGTTGAAAATTTTCTGAATTTTCGCGATTTTTGCACAAAGTTTAGGAATTATATTTTTATGTTTTTGTTGTACAATGAACTATATTTTTATACGAAGTTAGCGGAAAAATATTGGAAGGAAAATTGTTTCATATATTGTGTATGGTGCTTTTTGAAATGCAAAAGTTGGCAGCACTGGAGTTCTCATTAAATATCATGGCGGGGAAGCGCTCGTATGTGCGCTCCAAGCACTCATAGAAAAGATCCTTGGACGCCTCGTCCTTCTCTTCCATCGGGGCATGGGCGCAGATTAGCGAGATCTTGAAGAATTTCGCTATAATGCGGATTGTGGCTAGGCGATCGTCCACCGGGGTGAACGACAGTACTCAGCGACGGAGTCTCTTACACTTATCAACATTGACATACTTTGCGGAACTTTTTGATTGTTGGTGTAGCCTCCTCACCGATTCTGGTCGAGTTGAACAGAGCACGCCAGTCATTTCACTTTTGTGCCAACTGACGCTAATACGGAATGTCAAGTAAAGCCAAGTGCTTCTCCACCTGGTCTTTCCATAGTAGAGGAGATCTTCCTCTGTTTCCAGCATTGTGATTCGTGTTGTATATTTTCTGAAGAGTTGCTGTCCATTCGTGCGACATGGCCGAGCCAGAGGCATTTGGTATACATTTTTGTAAAACTCATACAGCTCATCATTCCATCGTCTGCGGTATTCGCCGTCGAAAACGCGTAAGGTCCGTAGATCTTTCGCAGAATCTTCTTCTTGAAAAATCCAAGAGTCGCCTCCCTTTGCAAATATTTATTATAATATTAAACAAAAAGTATGCTTTATGAATGCCGTGGTGCCAAAGCTACATCGCAAAAATATGGAAAAAAGGTTTTTTTCTTAACAGCGGTTGCCCCTCGGCAGGCAATGGCCAACCTCCGGGTGTATATCTGCCCTGAAATCCAGCTTCTCATAAAAATTTAATCGCCCTTCGGAGTCGGCGTAAAACTGTAGGTTACTCCTCTTTGTGCAACAACATCAAGGCGCATGCTACAAATCGGAGGAGAAGCTCGGCCAAACATTAACATATATGTGTAAGCGGCAATATATTATTATTGTTATGATTTATGAATGAATACGCGGCACTTTTTATTTAAGTGTAAAAATATTGCCAAGCTAAGAACGAATAGGGCATCGATCGTGTCAAATACCTTTGTGACTCATTTTCTTGTAACTATTCATAAAATTTCAGAGAACAAAGAAGTGCTACAAGTAATGAATGACAACTGAACGCAAAAAGAAACAGTTAATTTAAATTTTACGCGCAATCTTCTTTCTGACTTTAAACCTTGCCAAGGCCATTGCATCTATGTATATGAGCTTATAGATGCTTAAGAATGTAAATATATGTACAAAGTAAAAATAATATACATACATACATAAGTATTTATACGCATAACTATGTACACAGAAAGAAAAATCTCATGTAAAATTAACATTAAAAATCATGTAAATTAACATTGTCATGTATTACATAAGGTTTTTTCGTCGTAAACTCCAGCAAGAATTATTCAACACTCAAAATATCAGAGAGTAATCAAAAATTCTCTCAAATTCTCTCTCATGTTGGGAAACTTGCAAATTTCTGCACGAACGCAAATTTGCAGGAATTTGCAAGTTTCCCTGCCAGCTGGTGTCCACGGTTGCATTTCAAACATAATACATTTTTATAGAATTTTTTAAATTCTTTCAGATGGACAAAAAACAGAATATACATGTATAAGTATTTCTTGTTGTTCTGACTTTCTTTAACATACATTTCAATTCCTTTATGGTACTAGCTGTCGGGTTTCTTAAATCGACTCTGGTTGCAATTGCATTCCGATTGCGAATACAATTTTTTTTCAGCCGAGTTAAGTTCAAATCAATGGAACTAACTAAATTAATTATATTAACAAGTATTTACTTCCTTTTTTCATAAAAAATCGCTCGTGTTTATAAATTTTTTAATTTAACGAAATTATTTATTCAAATAGACCAAAATGCAACCATGTGCCACAATCATATGTTTTTCGTGATTGCAAATTCTTGCAGGCTAAAATTTTTCAGCAAGAATTTGCAACTTCTCTCAGGAGAACTATCACTTTGCACTCTCAGTTTTTGAGTGATGGATAATTTTTTGGTCTGCACGAACGCGATTTGTGCAAAAATCATGATACTTCGTACAAATTCGTAAAATTTTTTTGCTTGACGAACAAACCTATTGTCATATCAATTTCTTATGTTAAAATTCAACAGTGGTTGACTCTCTTCTTCGTGTGTGCAAAGAATTTTCACTAAAAAACGCTAGCTCGATTAAATATCGGGAAAAATTGGTTTTACAGACGTTTTAGGCCCAGTTTTTCAATGCTGATTTAAACTCAGTTTAAACTAAGTTTAGTTAAACTCAGTTTAAATTTAAACTAAGTTTAAACTACTGGCCAGTTTTTCAGTGCGAGTTTAAAGCCGCTTCATAGTTTAGTTGTTTTGTAGGGCAACACTGTTTTTTCTTTATGCAGATACAAAACTTCAGCCATTTATTTTCACTTTAGATACGATGGTGTTCAAAGTTCTTAAAGATTATAGACGGAAATTTGAAGAAATTGTTAGGTGCTTCGTATGTTGCCCGACCAAATTGCCCTATGCAAGTAAACTATATATATTCCTTTTTTAAGTCGGTTAAAAATAAATATTCAAAATTTGTTAATATGTGGCAGTCTTATAATTATGCAATGCAGTGTACTATTAACTTATTTGACTTGTGTTTAGAGAAACTTTGAATTGTTAATTTGTTCGTTATTTGTGTGTTGAAATAAATATGAAAAGTTTTTTGTGTTTTCAATGAGGAGAATTTGTCCTCCTGGAATGTTAAAAAATTCTGGTCACCTTACTTAATAACATGGACCCAAGTGCCAACGACTACGCTCTTGTTTTTAGTTGTTATTTAAATTGTTGAATACAAATCGTTTGTTTAGCATATTTAACTATGTACATACATTTTATAACCTTTTTTAATATATTTTGTATAATTCTTGCATACTTTTGCATATTTTGTGCATATATTTTGCATAAAATCCGAGCTCAAAATATCACCTACCGCTCTAGGGCTGCTCAAATAACACAAACGGCAATAACGGCAATGGAATGTGAAATAACAAAAATTTGCTCTATTTCATTTCTCTTTGAGCAATAAGACCAACTTTTAAACTTAACAATTTGAGTAATAAAGCAAAATAGTGCACATATGTAGGTTACATTTGACAAAAAGTCGACGACGCGCTTGCGTCCCCCGCCCCCTCCCCTCCTTTCGCAATTATGAACTGCTGGCATTATGGCCGTTTAGAAAAAAGAATAATAATAAAATGACACTAGTTCACTTCTGAAACTGCTTTTTAATGTCCAAGTAATAGGAATTATTGCGTATGGTGTTATTGCATGCACCCCACCCATGGTGGAATTATACCATGTGAAGTAATATTAGAGAGAGATGAAATATTTTGACACAGCCTTATTTGAAAATTTGCCTATAAAATGTGACTATAAGACAGCCGAATGTCAGAAAATAAAGCGATAAAGCTGTTTAATTACTTAACCTGTTTATTGCGCCATTTAACCCACCTGCTTGTACCGAGTGAGTATTCGTTCAAATTTAGAAGTCTGAGAGTAGGTAAAATTTTATATATTTTTACATCACTATTTCGTACCGCATGTTCGTTTCGACTTCGTAAACGAAACCCACATTTCGGATATGGTGAAACGAGTGCACTATGGGAAATTTGACCCTATTTTGTGGCCAAAATTCTAAAAGTTGAGATATCAATTTAAAACTTGGCCCAGTAGTAGGACTAGAAGTACTGGCCTTGCCGCGCAAAAATTAACCCGTAATGGTCACACCTCCAAAAAATGGCTTAATGGTCACACGGGGTCCAGTGGACCCCAACCCACGTTCTATTTCTATTTTAAATATCGACTCGAATGCTCCAGTGACCTTAAGTTTAAAACTTTCTCTTTGTTATCTGACAGGTTTTTTCCCAACTTTTAAATTATAACACCGTGAATTATTTCATAAAACTCACGATTTTTAGTTACCTAAGAAAAATTATAATTTTTTTAATATCGCACAAAATCGCAGTATAAGATTATGGGAAAATAAGAGATCAGGGACTATTCTAACGATTTATGATTCGTTTTTTAAACGTTTTTAAACATTTTTTTAAAACACTAAATAAACTTTTTTTAATTGTACAATTTCACTTTGAAGTCATTTAAATGCTGACGTTTCTTTGGCACAACCTTTAAACTATAATACAAATTTTAATTGGTAAATATTCTGCAAACCGTCACTCTTTCTTTCCACTTTTGAAAAGCAGCATATAGATTACGAGATACACGCATTTGAAAGTGGCACAAAATCAAGCTTCACATTTTTCGTTTACAGAAAATTTCGAAACTATCTGTTTGAGGGTTACCAAATCAACGGTAAGTTAATTTATCGAAAAATAGAGTAAACAGTTTTTTACTCTGAAGTATTCTCTGTAATATAAGGTAAACAAAAATTATTTCAAGCAAATCAAGAAATTGACTTTTGGCCACAAAATAGGCTCAAATTTCCCATAGTGGAGTGATGATAATGCAGAAATTTTAACTGAAAAGGCATTTCAGTCACCGCGGCCACCTCTGTTTGCGACCTCTCAGGATTTGGATGAATGTTGAAGAGATTGAAGGTCTAGGTGACATGAATATACGTGCAGCATATTTTGCCGATATGACGTAGGGTTGCCTATTTACACGGGACTTAAATTTTAAGAAAACGTCATACATACCTTTCTTGCTGTATCTTGGAAACTTTTTAACTAAACTTAATGATAAAAAATGTATTTCTTCCGTCTTATTATGGGCTTTAATTGTACACTTTTCACATTAGTGTGCAACGTATAAAAAAACAAAAAAAAAATTAAGTAAACATTTTTCTTTTCGATTTTTTCTTTGATTATAGCATTTTTTAAAATTTTTATTTTTAAATAAAAACATTGTCTATAGTGTCAACTTTAAGTAACCAAATGGGCGTAATAGGCTACTTATGCATTTGGACTCTAGATCGTCTAACGCTCGAGCAATATGATAAATAGGCATTGAAATTTTATGAAATTGTATATTTTTGAAAGAGGAAAGGTGTGAAAAAAAAACAAAAATAATATGAATAAATGATATTAACTCAGAATTTGGTATTACTTCCCATTTAAAAGTGAAATAAAGCAAATTTTGCGTTATTGCCGTTTGTTTTATTTCACCCCCCATATATTTCATTTGCAACTGTTGTAAAATTTTTTAAACTTTAATTATCGAATTTATAAATTTTTCATGACCTATTCTAACCATACCTTATTGAAAAAAAGGTAAACCCAATAAATGCAGACTACCATATAAATTCGTTGCGGGCTAGACGCAAATGTGGTTAAATGGCACACATTACGAGTATACATATGTATATACAAGATGTGTATACATATGTACATATATACAAATATAACATTTCTATTCACATATATGGATCAGATCCGTGGTCAACTTACTAATTACCGCGAAATTCGACCAGAAAAGTAACTCTAGATCGACTTGGAATAGAACTCGATTGAAAAACGTTAAATATGAATAACGGGTGATTTTTTTGAGGTTAGGATTTTCATGCATTAGTAT
>NW_016178802.1:0-7628 GCF_001687245.7 Rhagoletis zephyria | reverse complement strand
TAACTAGTCTGTAAGGAACTTTTGTATGTTCATAGACTCAATAAATAAAAAATATCTTTTTCATTCGTTTTTTTCTGCTAGTGTAAGATACACCTATATCTATAAATTTAGTCTCCATTTTCCAAATCAGGTGTGCTTAAATATTCGCTGCACTCAATATTATGCATATACTACATACATGCTTACTTACATATGCATCAAGTTACCCTGCAAAAATTTCAGGACCAGGTGGTCCACTGGGTCGTAGTTTTAAAGTATGTGCAAAAGAACCAGGTTGCATACTAGTAACTGGTTTTGCTGGCCTGGACCACTTCAAACGTAAAAAACTGATATACATATTTGTTGAACACCACCTCTTCGTGGCCCATCGGCAATATGATTCGGCTGCCGAATGTGCCGAATGGTCCAAAAGGGGTAGTTGTCCAGGTGGTATCATGTTATGCATCGGTGGACCAAAGGTGGTCAGGTCCAATGAAATCACAATGTCAATGTAATCATATTTTCTCCATATATTTGGCCCATTTTGGTTACTAGATAGTGTTGGTTACAAGGTAGCGTGGTCCTGTACTAAATAGTATTTAACTTAGTCCCACTTTTTGCAGGGTACTCACACACATACTATCACAAGTGTCACATAAAAGTGTCAAATTGCTATGTAGTTGAGAAGTAGTGCTGAAAAATTGAACAACAACAACAACAACAACATGCACAGAGCAATTTCAGGCTATGATGATAGCAAAGCGTTGCAACGTGTTTCCGTCTAAATTTTCCAGCGTCTGTCTATGCATCTGCTGCTTGTTCTTCTATTTGTTAGTTGTTCAACTCGACGCTGGTATGTGTGTATGGATGTAGCTTTAGTTACACGTTCGTGGCATTATAGTCATGTTTTCTGCCTTCTTCACTGCATTGTAGATTGCCGATTTTGCAAGGCAAGCTAGTGCAAAGAGCAGCGCGCATCGGGTTGGGAGGCTTTAGCAAGTAGATGGAAATTCCAATTTGCCATTAAGCTTTATGAATATTTCCTTTTCCGAATTTGTGTGTGCTCGTTAACATGCATACATACATATGTAGGTATGTACTTATGTATATGTGGCACTACAAGTGTTTGAACTTTTTTTGTGTTTTATTTTATTTTGCAATCTGAGCGCGGCGTAGTATCTACAAGCAAAGGTGATAGAAATCTACGCTGTGCTGTGTATATCGTTGAATGAGTAATGCGAGAATTATGAATATATTTATTTGGGATACATACATATGTGTGCATATTTTTTGGAAAAATTTCAACGAAATGCTTGAATATAATCGTTATTGCGTTGTCGTTATGAATAACTGCAGTAAAGGTAAATTTAAAATATGAAGTTATTTTAATTTGTTTTTTTTTTTTTTTAGTGCAATCGCAATGCATGCCCACGGATGGCGGCGAGTATTTTCATTCAATTCTATCATGGCATTTCATCAAAACAGCTAAAAAGTCCACGCATATTTCCATAGTTTCTGGTCAGCATCCCTTCCAAATTTTTGCTAGGCGCGTTTATATTAATACACGAATGGAGGACTTTTAGTTTTCCGGCACTTGTGGACGCCTTTTATGTAAAAATTTTGAATGTTGCTAGGCAACTATTAAATTAAGGGTGAATCGGGAATTATTTGCTACCGAAAGACGGTTGCGCGACCAACGGAAGATTCCAAAACCAAAGAGAATTCGCTTAAGAAAAAACTCGACGACCTAGTGACCAATGCCCAGAATGTCCTCAACCTATAGAATTGAAGATTTTCACCCATTTGAAAGGTAACAGCACTGAAATCAGTATAGAAAATGAACCCGAGCCCTTGCCTGACTATAACAAGGTACAATGATGGCTTGCTTGCTTGTACTTTCAAGCAGAATTTGATCGGATAAAACCGTGGAATCTCAATGTGTTCTACCAATTCACAGAGAGGCAAAAGCACAAACTACCAGGGGTAAGCCTCTAAAAGGTCGGAAATAAAGTCGTATCGAGCTTATTAGTCCTTATCAATGTGGCTTTCGACTATTTGTCGATTTCAAATCCGCCACCACTAGCTCTGTTATATTTATGAAGGTCCTATCCGAGCCAATTGATTCACACAGAGTTGCCGGACTAAATCACTCTCTACTATCACTAATTTACTCTCTTAAGGGCGTACAATTCAACATAGCGTACAATCAACAGCCACCCAAAAGGCAGAATTCTAAACTAGATAAAAGTTAACTGAACGGAAAGGAGATGAACTAGCGCAAGACGAAGAATCTCGTATCGCAAAATAAGAAGTCGGCGCACCCGCGTCTTGCCACCCGACAATGTTGGCAGTTAAAACTTCGAGAAATAAAAGCTTTCAGCTATCTTGGAACGAGCACTAACAACGCGAAATCAGTCAGCCTGGAGACCCAACTATTGAGTCCTGTATTTGTTTAAGTATGCAGCTAACTATATATTCAGTAAACCGTTTTTCTATAAGAGAAACTACAACACTATAAGTCATTGATCGGAAGAAGTAAATACATAATATTTTATGAAAAAATTTTAAGGATAATGATAGTTGACAATTTGGCTAGTTGAATTTGAAAAATATTACAGTTAAATTAGTTTGCCTTGTCGTACGTTCAGCATGTCCCGTAAGAAATTTATGTCTCGGCAATTGAATAACAGCAAAATACCATATTAAAAATTCCTTCCAAAATTTTTCATAATGAATGAAAAAAAACGAACCATTTGTTTGATTTCTTATAGGCCATTTCCACCTAACATTTGTGTAAAAAGACACATTTAAATTCCTTCATTGAATTTTCATTCATAAGCAGGCACATGTATTTTATTTCTAAAGAAGTTCCTATTTGTTCATTTTAAAAATAACGAAACGAAAACATTTACAATACCTGCATACTAAATTATGTGGACGATATGTATTTACACTGAAAATTTCAATTTTACCTATATTTTATACAACAAAAGCTGAGCTAAGGCAAGCAGGTGTCTTGCCATCGAAAATGGATCTCGTCAAGAGAAGCATAAATTTTTGGCTGAATGTTGAACGTGATTAATAGATTGGCGAGTCACTAATATCTCCATCTTCTCCAATTTCCATTTTATATTGCATATTCTTAATTGTATGTACATATCAGAGTCTTTCCCTACAGCTCTACAATAAAAAATTCAAGAAATTTTACAGGAGGTGGGTCTATAAAAGGAAGAATGGAAGCTGAACTCGCAGTTCCTCGCAGCTAGAACTACTTGAGATATGACACGCAGATTTAATGTTTACTTATCCTAAGTATAGTTAAGGTCGCTTTCTAGGTCCTTTTTAAATATCCCTTTTTTAAGTAAGCACTCGAAAAATTGTATACTCACAAAATTATGTAGAGTTTAAAGGTAAACAGTCTGATACATTTCAAAAGATTTATAAAAATTTAAAGCAATGATTGACCACAGATATATTCAAAAACTGCTCGTCAATCAAATTGGCTTTTTATATATCTGCACAAGTGGAAAAATTAATTCAAATTACTTGCGACAAAATCAAAATTTCTTTTCACAAGTTTATTTTACCGCATTGTTCCTACTTTAAGCTCGTGTCATGACTGCAAATATGCATTTTTATCAAATATTTTTTTTGGTTTAGGTTAGCTGTATATTTTGCCATGCATTTGTGTAATTATTTTTTCAGAATTCGATACTCCGTTTTTACTACTTTTGTCCGCTGTAGTCCCATTGTGCGACATAGTATTTCCATCTCCACTTTAGGTGTCATTTTAGGATGTACGCGTATAAAATGAGATTTTATTTTTAACACAAATCCAGAATATTTTTAATCATATCACATCATTGTGGCATCCACATTCAACCGTAATGAGCTATCATAATTTCAATGAAATCTCTCCCTCTGCAAGCATTAATTGACCTAATTTTTTGCTTTTATTTTATTTATAGCTGCAACCGACTGGATTATTATTATAAAATAAAACGCATAAAAAGCAGAGGCAAGAGACTTATCTGAATTGGCGTTGAAATTAGCGCATGAATCTGCGAAGTTTATCCCCAACATGTTTTGTAAGTATGCGCATAGACATTTGCATTACAAATACATATGTATGTACTAGGTCGGGTCAATTTTTTGTTTGCTTATGAGCGTATAGCATAATCCTTAGTAAATTTTCCGAAGAAACCATGAGTCTAAAATCAATTTGGAGTTTGCCAAATTGCGAAAATAGGTTGCGAAGAATTGGTAGATATTTTCACTGTTGCACCCTCTGGTGGAAGTTTTAACAAAAAGAGAAGTGCAAAAATGACTCATTGTTTCTTTGGCGAATTTACTTAGAATTACACACATGTATATGCGCATAGTCGAAGAAATCTCAAATACAAATTGACCCGCCCCAATATGAATGCACGTGTATGTATAAAAATAAATATGCACGTAATTTATGTATTAAAATATGTGGCTGTGTGTACGTATGTATGTATGTATAGGCACATACATGTATGTACGTGAGTGTATTCAAAAGCGCACTTGCCTATGCCTAAGTGTTTTTATGCAGCTAATTAGGCGTCAAATTGTGATGCTTCACCTGCAGTTGATGTGCAACTGCAGCAGGCAAAGCAAAATGTTTTTGTTATTGGGGGCAAAATGGCAGGTGACAGTTTTTACGGCGAATGATGCTTCATTGGAGCCATGAATGAATGTAGGCGCTTGCGAACTGCAAGTAGGCGTGTAGAGCACGCAATTGTGTGGGTTTAATATTGAAACTCGCATATACATATGTATGTACATAAATACATACATATGTAAGTACAGCTAGGGATACGCAGCTAGTCTAAGGATAGGTTTTTTTTAAAGTAGTGGTAGACCTATTTTGCAGCTTTCGCACTTGAGCACATTTTTGCTCTATTTCTTTTGGGCGAACGAGTACTCGAAAACGGGAAGTTGTTGGCATGCACAATGGCGCGTTTACGTTGGTGCGTGTGTGCGTGTGTACTTAACTCTAAAAAAAAAAACGTGGGATAAGTTTGTAAACACAGGAGGCTCGAATTAATCTGCGGGAGTTTGTACTTTCCAACTAAGCCTTTTTTAGGTACCTATAATTTAGAATTAAGAGTAACGACAATGCGATTTACAGCAAAAAATTTAATTTAATTAATTCGCGACTTAATGCGACTCAAAACAAGTTTCACATGATGAAGTAATTTTTTTTTTTTTGTTCTAAATATTGGGACGTATGCATATACCTAACCAAATGCTTTATCTAAAAATGTCCGACCTTTTACTCGATTTGTTCAAATAAATTTAAGCGAAAAGTATAAAATTTTTAGAAAGAAATTGTTTATGTTTCAATCAAACCCATATAAATCGAAATTTCCAACTTTATACAAAATTTATAAAAATTAAAATTATAGGATTTTTTAAGGCATTTTTAATATATTTACTTGCTGACGCCTTTAAGGTATTTTCTGATTTTTTTTTTTGTGAACGGTCTCATGCATTTATATTGAAAAATTACAACAATCGGTCAGCAAAAAAAGACTAAATCTTAATCTTAGCCTTATGAAACTTGCTCTTTATTATTCGAATTTTGTGGACTTTAAGCTGCGTACAAAAAAAAAAATGTAATAGAAATTTATATTAAAATTTTGGTGAAAATGTTACGAAATTTTATAGAAAGTTTGAGCTTTAATTTATATGGTTTTACTTAAAGCATAAACAACAAGTATTTTTATAAAAAGTAACAACAAAATTTTAAGTGTAAAACTGAATCTCTTAAAGGTACAGTTGACAGTTATATGATGTTATGATTTTTTCTAAACCGAAGCTGTGGGTTGGCGAAAAGCGGGGTTAACTCTTTTCATTGGTCCTGCTCGAACTAATTGAGAATTCTCCAATCCAAAAGAGGTGGCACGGTCCTTTGCGTTTAATTCCGCACAGATCCTGGAGCTGTCACATTTTTTTGCTGGGATGTAGTACTACTTACATATATGCACATGGGACATTCCATGTAAAAGGCGAAGGCGACATAAATTTAAATATGCTCTAATTATCTCAATTTCAGTACTAACCTCATTTTAAATGACTACATTTCATTAATTTGTTGAAAAAAAAATGTAAAAAAATAAAATGACGTTGTAATTTTTGTCTATGGAAACTTTTATTTCATTCATAATTACTTTACACCAGTCACAAGGGGATGTCCCACCAATCACGACTTACAATTGTTTTATTATTTCTATGAAGATTATATAAATCAAATTTTTATTGAAAACTAAAGCATATAACTCATACTTTACAACATAAAAACATCATTCGTGAACATTAAGTGTTTTACTAATATTCATCTTTGAGTGCACAAAGATAAAATAGAGTTCTTGAATTGAATGGGCTATAAAACTGTGCACTCGAATAAATTCTAACACTGCTGAGAAAATGGGAAATTTACTGAAAATTTGTTGCATTTTTTTGTTGTTTTCTACAAAGTTTTAAACTTAGGTTTATATGGGTTTTGTTAAAGAATGAACTATATTTTAGTTGGAAATTCCTAAAACTAAATTAAGTAAACATGAGCGGCAAATAATATGACTTTGAAATGGGGGTGCTATTGTATTGACCGATACTGTGTTTAATTTGTCGCTTATTTCCTTGCATTTTTTATAATTTTTAAATGCAGCGATGTTTTATGTCGGTTTGACTTCAAAGCGAATGCATTCAAGTGAATTATCATTAGCTCGCTTAATGCTCGAATGACAAAAGAAGCTTTAAAAGTCAAAAGTCGTATGCCACCGCGACAGAGGGTGGAGTAAATGAATTTAAAGAGATAAAAAAATGAATTAGAAAAAATGCAAAGGCATAAGAAAACAAAATGGAGGCTAAATTAATTCAAAGATATTATAAATTAGAAAATTTCTTTTTTTTAATTCAGTGCAATGTTAAATAAAAAGATGGATGCGAAATGAAAGAAAAAATTCTGTAGAATTAAAAAAACAATACATTTTTTTGAAAAGGTATTGAAAACCCTCTTTTAATTATTTTTTTTTTTTATTTATGAAGCTAATAAATTACGAAAGACAAAATTCGAGGATATGGTCGAGTACATATCAGCTTTTAAAATGTAGTTTTTCAAAAATAAAAATATTCAAAGACAAAATTTAAAAGAACAGTAGTAAATAAGCCTCTGAATGACTTCTCATTCTTAGTCGAGAGGATCTGAAAACTTTTATTGGCTACCTGGCAGGAAATGTAGAGCTGCGTTATCATCTTGGCAATATGGGAATGCAGTTTATCTTAGCTGTTGTAGAATAAAAACCCCACAGAATATACTTGCCAAGCGATTGCCCACATAGACACATACAATTTGAAGCAGCAGGCAAATCCACAAGCCAGTGCTCCTATTTGCATAGTTCTCTGGGTATAATTTTATTTCCGAGCATCAATTCAACCCACCAACATATCGAGCAAATCTCACGAGTTGTTAAATTTTTCGACTAAAATGTGTTTGTATTATGCCGAAATTTCTTAACAAAAATTTGTTCTTTGAAAATCAAAATAGGAGCTATAATAAACTAGCGAGTGTAAAATATTTAGGTGATTCACAAGGTGTCATAACGAGTCATATTGTCATAATA
>NW_016178801.1:0-7630 GCF_001687245.7 Rhagoletis zephyria | reverse complement strand
TTGTCCAGCCTTTTGTTTATCATTTTCTCTGCGTATTATTAACATCTGCTTTCCATTTCACTTGGCATTTTTTTAATCACACTTGATTGCTGCTGCTCCAATGCTTTTGTATTAATATTTAATATATGTACATACATACATACTTGCAGACTTTTATTTTCATTTTTTTTTTAATTTGTTTGCTTACGCTTCACACATGTCCACGGAGGACAGCAACAAAAGCTGATTTTAATTAATAATTAAAAAAATAAAATCGAAAGTTAAGACACTCGTAGCTGACCAAGCGTTATCACTTTGTGCTATGTATGTATGTGTGTAAGTACATATATATTTTTTTAACAAAAAGACGAACTAAAAAATTGTCTGCGATTTATCAACTCAGTTAAAACATTCACTTATTTAGTACTAGTGTGGTACTTATTCACATTGACTGTTAAAGTAAGGTTAATGACGTTTAATATAAAATAAAGAAACTTTGAAAATTTGGTGTCTTTATGCTTTAGAGCTTATCAGCTTGTATTATCAGATGGCATAGAAAGAAAAAAAATACATACCAAATTTTGAAATTTAAAAAAATCGTTAAAGCAAAAACGTATGTTTGTATGTATATAAATTTTTGGGTAAATTTTTTTTATGCAAAACCTCTAACTGACCTTAAAAGATCCTGACATTTTCAAGAAAGATATTATAATTTTCGAATTTGCAAAAAAAATTTATTGCAAACTCCAAATTCAAAATAAATTTAAATTACATAAAAATTTCTCAACATAACTTTATTTAGAGTTGGCAAAAAAAATTGTTTTTAAAGTTCAAAAATTCATATCGTTAAAAAACACCTTGAAGTTTTCAGAATCTTTTAAGATTAGTTGGTGGTATTGTGTGTAAAAAAAATTGGTCACAATTTGTAATAAGTTTTTGCTTTCAGGATTTTTTTTTATTTTAAAATTCAGCTTTTTTTAATTTTTTATGTTTAAATTGTAGTTGTAATCCTTTTATTACATTACCATTACATATAATTTTTTTAAGTTTGTTTTGTTTTCTTTACCAGCGGCTGATAGCTATCATTCACCCTGGAGATATTACAAGAAAACTACAGAGCCAAGAAATCATGGCAAACTAATTTCGGCAACTATAGAGTAGTTTCTTTTTTGGCACCCAACCATGTATTGTGGAACAATTTTCCGTCGGCGTTGTCCCCCTTTAAGTGGAATTTTTCGTTCCGTCTCTAAAATGCTTCATCGCTGAAAATGATTTTTCGATGAAATTTCTAAATTGCTTACAATATTTCATAGCCCATCATGAAGCCCACATACATACATATGTCGCTACCTAAAGGTAAAAAGGTGCCAAGTCTACTTTTTTTCAAAATTAATGTTTACCATTGTGTTTTATTCTTACTGCAATTTAGGACTTTTGACTTTTTCTAAAATTTATAACCGCGATAAGCGCCGCTTAAGATAATCTCACATCATAAATTTTCAAAAGTATGCACAAACATTTTGTTTTACATTGCAGATATGTATGTGGCAGTTTTCCAAAAATTTATCACCAAGCGAAGTTGAGTGAAAATTGTGTTTGTCAATTTTTTCTTATCAGCGATTGCATTCCCAAGTTTTTTTTTTATTACATTAGATAATACATTCTGAGTGAAGTTTCAGCGGTAAATGTATACTTAAGTGAGGAGTGTTCCGCTGAGTAATGCAAAAAAAAAAAACATTATTAATTGAAAAAGAAAATACCAAAATGTTTTTTTTTTACTTTGATAAGTGCTTTTCAAATTTGTTTGCAGAAAAATAAATTACACATAAAAATGTATAAGGCATTTTAGAAAAGAAAGAAAAATCAGAAAAAAAGAGATCATGAATAAATTCTAAAACTGTATATTGTGTTTCGAAAAATTTAACGATTATTTTATTTAATTATGATTTATTAAGAGATCAGTTTGGCTTTTAGGTGTTTTTTGTGCATTGACTAAGAGATTACTTCTTTAGCGGCGGTTGGTTGGTTGAGAGTTAATTGGCAAATTCAACGGAAATTGCACACGGAAATGGTGCAACGGAAATGATGCAACGGAAATAGTTCAACGGAAATGGCACAACGGAAATTGTTAGGGGCTGAAAAAAATGCTTCTTGTGTGTATGCATATGGTATTAATTTAACAAAAAATTGCTAATAAAAGGTTTAAGAATAACACTTAGAAAAAGACCAATAAAAGAATAAAATTAAAGGTGACTACGTACATAGATAAAGGAAAGGATAAAGGCAAAAGTAAAAATAAAAACAAAAATGCCTAAAGATGAAGGCAAAAATGAAGATGTAGGTAAATTTAAACACTTTACTTATTTAATGCACAAAATACACCACACAAATATATGCGCAAATACTAATTAGTACAAATAAGACTCTTATTCGATTCCTATTTGTGTGGTGTATTTAGCGCATAAGCGCAAAGGTGAAGGTGTAGATGAAGATCCTAATAAACATAAAGGTAAAAATAAAGATAAATATTAGAAAAGGTGGAGATGAGGATACCGATAAAAGTAAGGATCAAGTTAGGGGAAGAAAGATTAATATAAAGGTAATTATAAAGAAAAGGGTATACATATGTATGTAGATAGATACACAGAGACTCAATCTGGGAACTATTTCGGGATTCTAGAAATTTTCGGTTTTCTCGGAACTTGTCGATATAAAAATTGATATTTTTATAGATTTTGTTGTCGATTTTTTCATTGATTTTGTTATCGATATTTTTATCGATTTTGTTATCAATATTTTTATCGATTTTGCTTTCGATATTTTTGTTATCGGTATTTTTACCGATTTTGTTAACGATATTTTTATCGATATTTATCGATTTTGTTATCGATATTTATCGATTTTGTTATCGACATTTTTATAGATTTTGTTATCGACATTTTTATCGATTTTCTTATAGATATTTGTATCGATTTTGTTATCGATATTTTTATCGATTTTGGTATCAATATTTTTATCGATTTTGCTTTCGATATTTTTGTTATCGGTATTTTTATCGATTTTGTTAACGATATTTTTATCGATATTTATCGATTTTGTTATCGATATTTATCGATTTTGTTATCGACATTTTTATAGATTTTGTTATCGACATTTTTATCGATTTTCTTATAGATATTTGTATCGATTTTGTTATCGATATTTTTATCGATTTTGGTATCGAAATTTTTATCGATTTTGTTATCGATATTTTTTGTCGATTTTCATATCGACATTTTTACCGATTTGGTTATCGATTTTGCTATCAATATTTTTATCGAATTTCTTATCGATATTTGTATCGGTTTTTTATCGATGTTTTGAAGGATGTTACTATCGATTTTGTTAGCGATAGAGTATAAAGATAAAGGAAAACAGAATAACATACATAAATGTAATTAGAACGATCAGGGTAGAGGTAGAGATCTAGATAGAAAATTACAAAAAATATAACCTTAAGCAAAAGCAGATGTATGTATGTATGTGCATATGTAAAAATTGGTTGTGAGACCAACTAGATATGTAACGTAAGATTCACTTCTCCAGTGTGGCCCAGGCGCACTTACTTTTCTTTAAATATGTACATTTAGCATTTTGGTCAAAAATACCTAACAGCATTTGTTCACCGTTAATGGAAAAATTGCACTATCGATACATACGAGTACATATCTACATACATATATATTATATAAAAATGTACTTACTTATGTATTTATTATACATATAAGAAAAATTTACTTTCAACTAAAAATGCAAAACTCTCAATGCAGTTAAAATTGCGGCGCGAAGAAAAATATTTAAAGAGGCCAAGTTACGCTTGTTTGGCAATTGGCCAATATTGAAATATTGATGCTAAGCAACACACTAAGTGGCCAATTAAATTTTGGTATGGGCACAATTTATTGAGTGCTTGACTTTGGGTGGAAAGGTAAGGAAAGCAAAATGTTCGAAAGCATGGCGAAATTGTTGTAAGTAAGTAGGAAACGAAATGGGAAGTGCAACGGATATCTATATACTTATATACGTACATAAAATAAACTTCTTAAGTGCGATTGGCAATCAAAGTGTGATTTAACGAGTTCAAAGAAAAATTGACTAGGAACTTAAGTTGAAAAGTACTTCGACCGTATATCACTATTTACTGTAACTAGAAAAATTTTGCTGTGCAAGCGCATATGTGAAGTCTTCTATTCGGTCGGAAAAATTGTGAATGCTTTCGGGCAGGACTTTGTGTGGATATTAAAACATACATATGTAATTTTAGAAAAAAAAGTCTGTATAGAAATCGAATCTTCATTTTTTCTGCCAACCTGGCTCTCTTTAAAGCATTTAATTAATTTTTTCATGAAATAGGAACTTTTTCTATTCTTTTTTAATATTTTTTTTTTTAAGAATCTGTTCTTGACAAATCTGCATCAATGATTTTATAAAATAATTTTTAACATGATTTTTAAGCAAATAAATTGTCTGAAACGTTTATGTTTTTGAAAAAGCTAAAATGGCGACCCGATTTACCCGATTTCGGCCCAATTTTAAATTTCCCAAATCCACTCCTGGTACGTATGTATAGTAAGTATGTATTTATTATGCGTTTGCTAGAAGAGTGAAATACATACATACATACCTACATACATATGTATATAATTATCCATTCATGTTTAAAAAATTATAACAATTTGACAGCATTTAAAAAATGGTAGCAATGACGTCTTATAAGAAAATAATTTTAATTTTTTTATAAAATGCTTAGGAAAGCGATCTAAAAGCCTTTTCATCAGGTGGTTTTCTTTAAATATTTAAATTTATATCATAACTGAAACATGAACTTAAAATACCCTGACGGTTAGCTGATTAAGTCCAGTGATATTTTTATTTTGTTTATTTAATGTTTGTTATTTTTTATAAAATTCTAGCACATTATACAACAGGCACCGTATAAATCCACATTTTAAACTTTGTACAAAAATTATAATAATTTAATAAACTTTATATACCAATTTCCAACTTTTCCAATTTTCAAACTTTTTATTCAGAATTTTTAGAAAATTTTTGGGTGTGCCGTTTCATAGCTCACTAAATTTTAGTAGGATAAAGTGAACATTTTTAAATTTTTTTTTAATTTTAGATTAATATTTTTGCGGTGTTGGCCATTTTCTTCCATGTAAAGTATATGCACGACAACTTCATTTTTGTTGTCAGTGAAGATACTCTAGACAATAAAACTGTCTTAAGGCCTTACTTTTGTTTTTTACTTTGGTGAATGGATAATTGTTACACATAATAAGTACTAATACCTATACTTATGTATGTACATATTTACATTGTCTTCCCACTTAATTAGGTAGCACAAACTTTCTCTACCAATAATTTAATTTCTTAACCGCATGTTCTACCTCCAGAAACATCTCGTTTTAAATTAATAAAAAAATATTCAAATAACCACAAACGTTTTATATTGCGCATTTAATTAGCTACAAATTACCTATGTACTTATAATATTAACTTTGCATTATTCAAATGCATTACAAACCGATGCCAATTCATTTCACTAGCCAGATGCATTCGCGTAATCGCCACGGCTTCGGGTGACATAACCTGCAGAAGTGGGCGACAAGTGGAGAAAATCGTGCCCACTATGTATAACGTTTTGTAATCAAGTAAAATCACGACTATGTATTGTACACGTAGTACTCTTAGCTAAAGCTAACAAGACCTGCTGCTTTCGGCGACGTGCTCGTGGCAGCCGCTCCTCAATTACCATTTTTTGCGGCAAAATAGCAGGAAAAACAACCCGTCGTCACAGCCACCTGCTGTAAGCAAATTTTCTTCCGCATCTACATACTATTTGAGTTTGAGTTTGAAAAGGTGGGATGGTGTTTAATGAAATTCATTTTTTGTTTGTCCTTGAGCACAGCAACCGCCGTTTGTTGTCCCATAAACTTCAAAAAATGCATGAATTTAAACCGAATGGTCAAACTTAATTTTTTGCACACCCCTACCTATCCCTGCCAGTGTTGCCGTTGAGCGACCAAAGGGGAAATTTGACGCTTTTTAAGCGCCAATACCCTTTGACCCGACCTTTTGAAAATTTCGATTTTTTCACCCTTTTCCAAAACTATGTGCGACTTTTGCCCCTTTTCAGAGATATTTTTTAGGAAATGTTAACAGAACCATGCTGTTAAAAAATATTTCCTCCTGGAAGTACTAAAAAATGCATCCCTCAAAACTTTTAAGGGAAATACAACTCTCCTCCTTGCAGTAACTAGATTCATGTGTATATTTGCAGCCCTGTTTTATGCAAAGCTTGTCCCGCTATTTTCTTTTTAAATTCAACAAATTTATTCTTTTACTGGTAAAGAAAAGCAAATATAATATGGTGGCAACACTGCTTCCAGCAACATTTTTTACTTTTTTATTCGTCGATTAACACCGCTGTTCTGTACACTTACTTTACTACTACCTGCTTTGTAAAGTGACTCTTTTGCATGCCTCCCTTCAACCAAAATCAACTTTCCCATAACTGGCCTGTTAATAAGCAGAATTGCGCATCTCTTATTTCGCTTCTAGTATACGTACGGTGACCATTCGTACCGATTTTGGCGGGACAGTACCGATTTTGAGAAAATTGTCCCGCAGAATATTTTTTTAAAAGTCGGCATGTATAAGTTTTAATATTTGTACCGATTAAGTCCCGATTTTCAGCGTTTTCTTTATTCATTTATTATGACTCTCCCTGTATTCTGGCCCAAAAACATGTTTTCATACAAACGAGGCAGTACTTTCGTTATCACAAAGGACTTAGAATATAAGTGAGCCAAGAACATAGCCAGCATCCTTATTAATAATATAATAACATAGTTAATGAAATTGTAAAAAAAAAATAATAATAAATACCCTCAAAAATCGTGGATATGAAAAACATAAGCTGTAGATAGAGTGGGGAAAATATAAATAGGGAAGAGATATTTTAGCTTTCGTTATCTAGCAAAGACCATTAGCAAAATTCGACAAAGTTTCATCAGAATTTTCAGCTTTTTAATTAGATTTCTGAGTATGCAGTTTTGTAACTTATTCAATTCAAAAGCTAGGACTTGACGTTCATATTTGGTAAATTTTGTGGAAGGTGTTGCTCATTTTCTCCATACAAAAAAATTTTTCAACACATATATATATACATATATGGAAGAAAACGCGCGAACAAAAAATTTGCCAAAAATCAACTTTAAATCCAAGCTTCTTCCGACTTGCACTTTATTTGCTAACATTTAATAGGCTTCAAAACTGCATACTCAAAACAATTCTAGAGAACATTTATGCAAATTCGTCGAATTTTTATAAATGTTCTATAAATTTTGCAATTTTGATTTACATACAATATGTTTTTTTTTTAAGATATTAAGTTGTGTTTTTTACAAAAAAAATATACGTTTTAAATATTTTTTTTTTGTTTTAAATAAAACTGTATTCGGCCTTTTTATTTTAAAAACAATCGTATTCGATGCTTTAAAAATGTCCCGATTTTTTGCCACAGAAATATGGTCACCGTAAGTATATGTATGCACACCAACCTTCATCAGGCAAAACCACAAAAGCTACGCATACACGCATACAT
>NW_016178799.1:0-7632 GCF_001687245.7 Rhagoletis zephyria | reverse complement strand
CTGCGCTTTGTGTGAATTCAACTCGTTGCATAATGCAAAACCCATAACCAGGCAGCTTTAACAGCAACATCAACAGCTTCGGCAGCAGCATCATCCGCATCCACCAACGCGACACAATAATAATCCTCAAAGACGCCACATAGCAAACACAACAACAACAACACAACACACAAACACAAACGCTTTGCTTAGCTTTTGCCCGATTATGCGCATTTTATCTCATTTCCTTTATACTTTTCCAGCAATTGCGCTGCTTTCTAAAATTATCGAGACTAGTGAAAGGAGTTGAATAACAAAAAAATGTAAAATGAAGTGCACCAAATAAAATGTCCTATATTTGCAAATATGTATGTATGTATTTAAGTAGTGCACAAAGAAAGTGTAATCTCAATTTTATTTGACTTTCCGTTCATTGTTGTTGTTGTTTGTTGGCTGCTAGTTGCCAAAGTCATCAACGCTGCACACACAATTTCCACAAAATTGCAATTTCATAGCACTGTCTCGAACCAGCCTTAGACTCAGCTACAGTCGGCGGTCGGCGTCGCTTGAACCGCCCATCATCAGCATTGTCATCATCCGTACTAACGACTCTTGGCTGGGCTGCAACGTTGTGGCACTTAAGGGACTAAAAGTACCGATAAACATTTGGCAAATGCATTTCGAACAATCGAGAAAATTTTCTTACAGTAAAATTATTGTGTACTTGTACGCTGATTGCACTCGTTCTTAAGTTAACAATTTAAGAAAAGGATTTAAAAAAAAATTTTAATGTCTGTGGGAAACATTTAATCCTTGGCTAAGAGTCCACAAAATTATTAATATCCGCACGAAATATGCTGCTCTGATATTTTCTTTTTTTCAATTGCTCTGCAATATTTCCTCCAAATAAGTAGGAAGAAAGAATGCAGTGAAAAAATACTTAAATAAGTCGAATAGATGAGGACGAAGCATCCGCAAGTCGTTTTAAAGCATCCGCTATTGCACTCTTGTAGCATAGCAAAAACTAAAATGTATTCACATTCTGATATTTCGTTGGGTTTAGGTCGAGCCAAACGAAACCTCTATGAGTATAATGCTCGCACGATAGAGGATGAGTTGAGGATATGCACCTTAAATGCTCAGACCACAAGTAGAAAAGATTTCTCCAAAGAAGCAGGTGGGGCCATGCCGCCTCTACAACAGCAGTCATGTAAATCAACGCTAACCAGACTTTGAATTTAGGGTAGAAGATATATTTCGGCGTCAGGTAATGTCCATCGCATCGCTCGCTCTCAATGCACACCAAAAGCGAGATTTTGCAACACCTCACTTAGACGTCTGATTCAGGTCTCCGAAGAGCACACAGACGTCCACCAAAGCATGGCATCTTACAGCACTGGGTTCCCCAGTGGGTGCGTGAGTGTGAAAAGCAGGATATGTTGGCATATAGAAAAAGTACTCAAAAATTCTATAAGCAAGGCAGACGACGTACGAAATGTCTCAAGAGCAGGGAAAATTCCTGAAAGAACAAACATACCGATCTGGTGGCTCACATTCGCAACATACTCAAATAATAAAGGGCTAAGTGTTCCATGCCAAGCTTAATATGAATAATTGCCAAAAAGAGGTCGAGCTCACAGTCAAAGACGACGGAGTCCATGTCCCACCATTCAATTATGACGAGGTACGAGTAGCAATTTCGAGCTGAAAAAACAACTAAGCTGCTGTACTGACTTCCTGCCAGTTGAGTTCTGCATGTTCGGCGCCAAATAGTTTATAAGGTGCAAGTACTAACTCCTGAAAGCCAATGTATAATATCTACGAACTCATTGGGTCTTTCAGGTGTATCTTTAGACCTGATATATCCATTCACCATTAGCCAAACCTTTGATGCGGCTCGCAATAAGAGGACCGATACGCACCAACACCATCCATTTTAAGGTCATCTTCGACAGCACGAAAATGATCGCGGTGATGTCTGTGAAAAACAAGCAACTTCATCAGCTCCATCAGAATTGAGAACTTGGACTCGACTTGGGAGTTTGTTGTTCTGGTTTTTTCGAAGTTGCTTATGAAAGCAAAGCCAATGGGTCTGGAGTCGAAATATATCCTGTCTTCTGAAAAAGTATTTGGCCTGGCAAACAGTCAGCGCATTATCGCCCTGGAACTCACGCCGGTTTGGAAAGGCGATGGAAGGAGGTATGAGGTTTAAACGACTAAGACTTAGTACAGCAAATTGAGATACTGCTGCTCCGCTGGCTTGGTCGTGTTATGCCAACCGACGCAATAGTTCCTAGATTTCAAACAACCTCGGGGGTAACTATCAAAATAAATTCGACAAACATTATGCATTTTTGCCTTAACTACAAATAAGAGCATTAAGCTCCTTATCTAGAAGGTGCTCTAAGCCAAGCATCTTTATCTTGCATCTCAGATAACAATGTTAAGAATTCTTGTGCCATCGCAACGCATTATCAACTAATTTCACTATATCTTTAAAGTAAGCCCTTAACTGTCCCAAGAGCACTTAGTCTAAGCCAACTCTGTGCCACCAGAACCACTTCAGCCAACGTTCGCCGCTTTACCATTTGCAATTTCCTACTATATTCATACTTAAATTTGCAATTTCCTTCTCCTTCGGCCAGCTTGCAACAATTTACCTNTGCCCGGCTGGAGTGCGCCACATTCGCTGTCATTTCACCCCCATTGCATTATAGCCGGGTGTTGCCAGATTATGCTAAAAAAGCAGAGAAATGAAATGAGTAGACTACGCACTTAAATAAAGCCTTTGTGGAACGTCTGAATTGCAAAATCCGGGCCAAACCCCTTTTAAAGTCTTCAAGCTTGGTGTGCATCCTCTTTAAAAATAAAAGGGGAAATAAATACTAAATAAACGAAGCAAAACGCATAAGCAGAAGAAAGAATATGCTCAAGGCGCTCGAGTGCTGCATTGTGTTTCTTGCAACTCTTTGAGGTTTTTTATCTTGCAGAATAAATGAGTTTTCAAATAAGAAACTTGCTTCCATGTGCGCATTTTCGGTGGCTTTGCATGGATTTTTTTTTAAGTTCTTAGTTATATTTAAACGGAATTTTTGTGCCTAATCCTTGTCTTCACTGTGCTGAATGCTTGAAAATGCAAACTGGACATTAGTTTTTGGTTGGTTGAAAGTTGGACATATAAACACTGAAAATGGTATAACATCTTACGCGCAAAAACCACGGATATAAAATTTGGATTGTAAAAAGTAGATAATTTATGCCCAGTTTTTAAAGAACCACATAATTTTGCCATTTTTCAAATTAAGGTTTTTATTGAGCAAACATAAAATAACATGTTCATTTTTAAAATTCAAAAGGTTATATTCAACCAAAATTTAGCAACAATAATATTGAAAATGATTTACTAAAACTATATCCTGTTTTAAATTGGCCAATAAATTATGTTCTTTTTTAAAACCACCAAAAAAGCATGCACTTTTTTAAATTACCAAAAATTATATCCAGCGTTTTTAATGACCAAGTGGTTCTGCCATTTTCTAAAGTACCCAAAGCTATCTCCGTTTTATACAAAACCCCCAAAATTATATCCAGTTTTCAAAATACCACAAAATTATGTCCACTTTTTTGAATAGCCAGAAATTAATGTAACTTGGAGTAACTTAAATACAAAACAAAAAAAAAAAGTTTTACATACAGCTTTTAAGTTACCAAAAAACCCATTTTAAAATTTTTGAATTGCCAAAATTTTTTTCCAGTTAATACCGTCGAAATTTTAACCGCAACCTTTTAAAAATTACTGGTAATTTTTTCGCACTTTTTCGCCCCAACACTTTCGCACCTTTTAATGTTGAATGCATTCCGGCCAAGTTCAGCTGCATTTTTCATATTGTTTTGCTATTTTGATTCCCTTGTCTTCCACACCTTATTCGAGGAACCAACCGCAGCTGCATTAAACCATTGTCTATTTTGCTAAAGCAAAACCGCTTTTCTTTTGTTTATATAGTATAACCGGCAATTGTCAGTTGCTACGTCTTTTGTTCATGCTCGACAGCCTCAGCTAGTTCATACAAAGTGAATGCGCCATAGTGTCCTGCCACTTGCCACTTGCCTGCCTAGTAGTATAAGCGCTAGATTGTAAAAGTTGGCACTCTGCCCTGAACAACCGCTTTCTCCAATTGCTGCAATATATAAATAATTTCCTTATTGTTTGAATAGTGTTTCCTTATTTCTTCACTTTTTTGTTGTATTGGCTTCTTGGCTATGTGGTTTCGGTTTTTCGATTTTCTGTCATTATTTTCGTATTTCCTAGAAGTTGTTTGTTTTTCTTCTGACAACAAGAAAATTTCCACAGCTGCTCGCTTGCCATGCCACATCTGCAGCGTTGAGTAAAAAGCGCTCACTCTCCTAGTGTCATTACACAACAACCGCAGCTTTGCCGCAACACCCAGCCACCATTTCGCCCATTCCACAGAAGCCTCCATTTTCGTCCACTTTCTGGCTTACAGACTTTATAGCTTCTGCTTGCCACCCATCAAATCGCTTCACCTAAATATATACATACATACTTGATTTGGTTTATTCCATTAAGCAACCACACCATTGACTTTTACCACTCCTCTAGCGTTTTCTTGGTTTTATGCTCCCCGAATTCCTTTTGCGCCGGCTGCTTGCTGCCATATGCTTCCCTTCACTCGCTCTGCACTCACTGTGTGATCTGTACATAAGTATTTAGTTTTGTATTTCGTATTTTATTTGTTACCTTTTTCGTTACCATCAAAGCCAGAAATTGTTTACTTTATTGAGTTTTCGTTTCCGTGTGTGTGTGTGTCTCTTATACTCAGTAATACATTTTACTTACATTAAGCATCGCCTTCTTCTTCTTGCCCCTGGACTCTATTGCATTGTTTGTTTTCTTCCTCTATAGCCAGCATCCAATCTATTTGATTCTTATCTCCTTCTGTTTCTCCCCTTCTTGTAAAATTTCCACCGTCTTCATGGTTTCCTGTATTACAATACCCAATTTCTTTCCCACCACACTCCGCTCAAGCTGTCTTCGGTTATTTTGGTAATGACATTGTTTACTTAGCGGTCAATATGCTTCTTTCGTTTTACTTGTGTTACAGCTTCTTCCTCCATTCAATATTTTGTTTTATTTTATTTTTTTTTTCAAATAAAATTTGCTTTGTATCTCGCATTTTGATCGACTTTATTATGTACTTTTCTCAAATTTCATTCTCATTAATTTCTAAATTGGCGGCAAATTCAATTCTCTTTTTATAGTAATTTTATCATGTGGTAATTGGTTTGGTATAATGTTATTTTGATAGCCTGGATTTACTGTATCTAAGACACTAAAAATCTCCGAGTGATGAGCTACGGTTTAAATATCTGCATTTATGAAAAATATGACCAAGAAAATAGAGCAATTCAATCAAAAAATGCAACCGAGTCTGCATACCACGCACTATTTTCCCGTTCATTTTCTTTTTTTTTTCAAAGCTATCCGAAGTTCATTCCCGGAAGCTCGGGCCCTAGTCTCTCAACATAGCACAAGGTACGATGTTTGAGATTTGGAGCAATATAAGCGAAGCCCAGATGTCTCCTTTGAGTAAAGTATTTCCGCATCGGACTTGACTTGTTTGGAGTCAGTTAGATCAATGGCCAAGTCCTTAAAATTCTAAAGAAGTTTGGCAAACATTAATTTCTACGCCATTGATTTTAAGCTTTCTGCGGTAATCCACAGATCCATAGCTGACGACGATGGGTGTTATCATAGAAGTGTAAATACCTTAGCGATGCATGGACTGAAGCTAACCGCATGACCGGCTAGAGACGAAATGTCAACTTATAGGCCAGCCAGATATTTGACTGACAAAAATGATTTCATCAAATAAGAGCTCGGTGGTGCAAGTGGAGGAGACAGGGAATCACAAAATCTTTAGAGAAAATTAAGTTCCAAAATGAGCTTCTGCCTCCTTCGACTGAACTCTTGATAAGAACGAACCCGTTTAAGCTAACCTATGTATAATCGGTTTTAGTTTAGACATTTTATTTAAATAGTACGTTACATAAAAACATTATAGAGAAAAGTTTTGATAAATCTTGGGAGCTTTTAAACCTCACTCTTACAAAATGGGATGTCGTGGGTCGACAGGGATCTCGATTATTGGTGTCAGATTTTACGATTATTTTTAAAGACTCTTTCTGTCTTCCGACATTTGCATGTATCTATATACCGACCTGATTAAATTGGTCATTATAGACAATATCAAGTTTTAGCAAGTTTTAAAAGAAACAAGTAAATTTTAAGCAAAAAAACAAAACCGACTTAAATTGTCATACAAAAAAAGTACCGTTAATTTCTACATGATCTAATAATCGAATCTAAACCAAATTGCTATGGGACCACCTCCAAGGTACCACCTTTCCTTTAAAAATTTAGTTGTAGAAATCGGTTATCGTTGCCTAAATATAGTCGGTAATATATATAAAAAAATATAAAAAATATTCTGTCGAATTGATAACCTCTCCGCGAGAAAAGCTCTTTAAAGCTTTGTAAACATTTAGTATAGAATGCTTGAAAGAGCTTTGCCCGCGCAAGCTGAAGCCCACCACCGTTCTATATTGATATTCTATTCTAATATTTATGTTTAATTCAAAAACTTTAACTATGTTAGTGTTGTGATTGTCGATATCTTCATACTTATCGATACAGTTTCTGTTATCGGGAAAGTCTTTTCTATTTGGTGTGGCCACTACTATCGTTAAGCGTAGCTTTAATTTTAAATCAATTAAACGCCAGTAAAGCCGATTATTCTCAACACTTTAGTATTTAATCAAAGCTTCTGCTTTTTTATCGTTTCAAATCGCTTCGAATAAAATGTTAGTAATCTGCTGAAGACGAGAAAATTCAATTTCTCTCTAGTGCTTCGCTAAACAAATAGAAAAGTGCATTGTTTTCTTAGTTGTTGCGTTTTTCTTTTATTTTCCCATTTGCGATGACCGCTGCTAAATGGCCTGTAAAGGAGGTAAAACCGCACACTGCACAGCAGAGGCAAATAAAATGAAAGCTGTCGCTATCAACGGACACTTAAGACAAACAAAGGCGTTGCTAATCTGGAAAACTGCAATTACAGTGCAGCGCTCTGCACAACTGCAAACATGACTTGGGTGTGTGGCTAAAGTGGCGCTTCGAACATAAAGACGTGCCACCACGTCCTCCAGCACTCCCCTTAAAATTAAAAAGAAACCAAAAAACAAAATCTTGGATTAAAAAAAAAAGAATAAACAACAGTTTTCGCTAAATGCAAGCCAGTCTACGCGGACCAATGTTCATTTCTCAGAGTCTCGAAGAGAGCGACGATTCGCCTATATCCTTTCAAACGCCAGCTTTGGAAATAACATTGCAATTGTTGCTACTTCGCAAGTCACTGTAACAATGGTGCATTTGCGTATATGTATTGTGTGCCCGTACATACTCTGTAGGGAAACCGCGGACTAGTGAATCAAATTTCTAATTCCATACTAGGTCTTTATCGCCAAAAACGAACTAGTCCGATAGGAACTAGATCCCCGCCAGTCCAAAATCGGCAAAAAGTGGTACCTTTAAAAAACTAATTTTTTTCACTAGAAATCTATATCTAAAGTGACGAA
>NW_016178797.1:7309-7633 GCF_001687245.7 Rhagoletis zephyria | reverse complement strand
TTAAATATTTAACACCAAGTCATAAAATCTGCGTCGTTCGCTCGATTTTCAAACATGAGGTGTCGAACGAAAGGGCGTGACCTTTAGATGAGTAATATGATTTTAGTTTTTTAAAGGGTTGCCATATACACGAAAATCAAATTCAAATCATTTAATAAAATAAATAAAGTATCCCAATATGGGTATCAAAAGAAATGGTTTTGAATAAAGATGACGATGAAGATGAAGATGATGAAGATGAAGATGAAGATGAAGATGAAGATGAAGATGAAGATGAAGATGAAGATGAAGATGAAGATGAAGATGAAGATGAAGATGAAGATG
>NW_016178797.1:0-7278 GCF_001687245.7 Rhagoletis zephyria | reverse complement strand
ATGAAGATGAAGATGAAGATGAAGATGAAGATGAAGATGAAGATGAAGATGAAGATGAAGATGAAGATGAAGATGAAGATGAAGATGAACATGAAGATGAAGAAGGAGAAGGAGATGAATGATAAAGATCTCGCAGGAGATTTCAACGTCAATTTTCGTTGGCCAAATCTGATGAACTGACAAAATTTTCACTGGTAATGGTTAATGGTAGGAATGATCCAACAACCGAAATCACCACAAAAAGGTTCCAAATTCAACAAAAAATTAACAAACTTCTTTTATTTATCTCGGGTATAAAAATCGTCAACTCGGGGGGTCAAATCGTCAAAACGTTATTGAGCTAAAAAAACGTCAAAATGTCGACGAAATCGTCAATTCGGCAACCCTGCTCAAAATGGTATACATATTTTGCATTTGGATATACATTTCCATATACACAAAGCTCAGGCCACAAAGCAACTGAAGGCATCTGATCATGCACAGTGTCATGGATACGGTTCGTTGCAACAGAGGATTAGTTTAGGTTAGGTTGGGCGGCACTCATGACTAGGAATCGTATCACACTCTACCACTGATGCAGCCTTTGAGATTGCCGTCTGAAAAACACTGCAGGAAGGCGGAAGCTAAACGATATGCCCAGCTTTGATCCGTACGTGTAGACATGGATTGATTTAGACATGGTCTAAATTTGCTACCTTTGCGACCTGCGTGACGCCGTATGGACCGCTGCCGGGCTTAGTTAGTCTCCCTTCCAAGTAGAGGAGGTATTAGGGCTCGACTGGACTTTTTAATGAGGCCACTTGGGTGACCGTAATTATGCGAATAAATATCAAACTTTGGATCACTTTAAAATCGGCATTTGTCCAGTTATGGCCAATATACATACATACACATGTCAACAAGTAACCGAAAATATCTCAAAAATGCAACGCTTGAAGGCAGTCTTGAAAGCTTTCGACTCACATAGACAAAAGGAAGCCCCTACTGAGTTCCGTAGCTTTTTGAACGAGAACATACATATTTATATAGAATTCTACTCATATGGTTGCCGGGGTACACCGGAATATTGATGGCGATTTCAAAGCTGACAAGGAAAGGTACGCGAAACTTTCAGTTTACCTGGTATTGCTATATAAGGCTTACGGGCCACGTCCTGATGTGTAATCAAAACCTGTGTTAACCTACATATGTGGCATGCAGGGCCGAATCGAAAAATTACCAAAGTGAAAAATAAATTACCAAATTTGAGAAATAAAGAAGAAATTACCAGTTTTGGTAAAAAATTACCAGAGCGGCAACTCTGATAAGAACTATTATAGATATATAGTAGAGTTGGTTATTTTAGTTTTGAGTGAACCGTTCAGCTGTAGTTTGCTCACCTTAGTGAACTAGTTCGTTAGTTCATATAGTTCAATTGACAAATACGTTTGTGTTTTTTGAACAAAGTTCATTTTCCCTGTAAGGAAAATCTCAAGCTTTGAAATAACACAAAAATACGTGAACGTGTAAGATTGGCTCGTAGATTACCGATCTGTATACCGTTTTTTCAGATCAGGTTATTTTCCCAAGCTATTCTCATTTTTATAAAAAAATATTCAAACTCTAACAAGGAAATAATAAAAAAATAAATAAATCATTTAAAACATTTGTAAAGACAACCTTTTATTAGTGGTTAATAAAAAATCGACACCCGCACCACCTAACGGCTAAATTTCAGTGGAATATTCGTTATAAATATGAGACAAATCGGACCATAAATACAGATTTTCCGAAACCCTCTACTCCTGCGTCACCTACCGGGTAAATTTGTTTGTGTGGTTTTTCCATTTAATGTAGGTATAACACATGATTCAATAAGGTTCAAGGTTTGATAAACTGACAGTTGTCTCTTTCGCACCGCTCCCTTAGCAGTCGCACAGTTTTGCTTCTTTGCAAATTTACTTGGAAAAAGTGTAGCTTTGCTGTGAAATAGAAGTATAAGCTTTTGTGCAATATGTTTATTTATATATGCAAAGGAAGCACATTTAACTGATGAAAACATACATTGTTTTTAAATTGGATGTGTACATAAATCTCATAGTAGTTTTATTTTAATTTTGTGTCCTTTAGAATTTTTTATACAGCTAAATAGCACATAAATTACGTAATTAACGTAGATGTATTAATATTTCGTTCAATATTTCGTTTAAACTGCCAGATTTCCTGCAAGTACATTATAATTTACAAAAGGAATTTCACTACTAATTGCCTACCTTGCGTACTTTTCAACTACCATTTTCGCAACAAGGGATTGCATTCTTCCCCTTTCTCTGTCCTTCGTAAATGCAGCCTTTTGTAAGGGAGTGTCAAACCGCGGCTGTCAATAATTATCTAACCTTGTATTATTGAATCATGGGTAATTAATACATATACATTCTAAATATGAACCATACCTACGCCACCTAGCGGATTAATTCATCTATCAATTTATACTGTCATCGGTGTCTGAGCTAAGTTTGGAATTTCAAGGCCCTAGCTCATCGGGAAGTTGGTTAAAAATTGATTGCAAGATTTGATTACACAGGTAAAAAATGATAGAAGCTTGTAATATCAAATTTTGTTTGAAATTGTATTAAAGGTTCGTTTGCTAAAAAATCGATTTACTAGCGATGACAATAAAAGCTTTTGAATGTTTAAATGAAAATGTAAATTATCATTTTTTGTATGAGTAGCATTTTTCATGTTAAAGTTTGAATTTTTTTTTCATTCACAATGTCGATGTTCAGACACGAAAACTTTTGTTGCGGAAACTCGAAGCTTGTTGGGGAGAGAGCGACGAGGAAAGGGGACGGGTACCGAGTCGCCCGTACTCGCGAAACACGCTTTGTGCTCTCGTTCGTCTGAGTAATTCAAGTTGGCGGTTCACAGCTGACAACAACAATTGCGTACAAAAGAGTTTCTGTATGTGAATGCAAAGGGCAACACCAAAAGAGAAATCGCCGATAATAAGCAACTCGAGTTTCCATGTTTGAACGCAGGCAATGCAAACTTAACCCTCTAGCTGGCAGACCAAAAATAATAGTCAGAAATGGACCTAAAATATTAAATACGAGTAATTTAGAAATTGGAATAACGAGAACTAGTTTTTGCAATTTTTTCAATTCCCTAGTTTTTAAGTTCAAACCGCCTGTAAGCGGTAATTCCTGTGAGCGCTTTAGACATAAGTTCAAATTACAATTGACGCAATAATCCTGTAAATCGGATTTTTGGTAAAATTTGCAACGTTTCACGCCCTTCGCTTCAATCATTCCCGGCCAAAAAAATATATCATTAGCATAGCATGGAAAGGGCGTATCTCATATTGTCGCTGAAATGAAAAAAAAACACAACTGCTAATTTTAAGCGATGTGTCCAATAATCGAACAGTTGATTCTGTCATCTGCTCCAAACCGCTGGGTATCTCATTTTCGTACTCTCGTGCATCCAAATTTTAACCAGAGTGGCCTGAATGATGAAGGAGAGGTTGGGTCAAAGAGCACTTGTGTATAAGGCCCTTCCTCGCCTTCTTTTATTGGCTTGGGAAGACCCGCGCTCTAAGGCAGCTGTTGTGCATGTTAAGAAGGAGGTAAGGGCTTATTTTCGCTGCCAACCTGATTGCCCCCGCTGGTGTGCCATAGTGGCCTGGAGCCTTTCCGGTTTTCGTGCTTCACAGAGCTAACTTCAGCTCGTCTGCTGAAAATGGTGGTGCCTCGGCCGCTCTTCGACGAACACTTTATCTACTTTTAGTGGATGGGTTGGAACTAGGGCATCCACTATATTCTTAACTCGGACCTCGTCCATCGATTGCGATTGTGTATAGAATTTTTTCATAACTATTTTGTATCCCTGGCCCCAGGGATCACGATTCACTTTTGCTCTTCTGTATTTTTACCCCAAGTGGCTTCTTATCGCTTTTGTAGGCTGCTGCTCTGGTCAGCGCCTCAGGTTTGCCATGAGCGCGTGTTGCGAGCCTGCGAATTCTATGGCAGGTAGTTCGCAGCTCTGTAATTCAGTCATTCCTGCTAGTCTTGGTTTCCATCAATCTCCATCCGTCAGTCATTCAAAGAAGGTTTGCTGAGACAAGGGTTATATCAGGATATAGTATCCTTCGACATGTATGGGTCATTTCCGGTGTTGAGGCTGGTCAGGCCAATTCGGGCTGTCATTTCAAGGACCAGTTTGTTTGGGGCACACCCCATTCCACACCTCGTGCGTTGAAATGTACAGCAAAAATTATGTTGCCGCTTATATCACGTTACTCAACGTCAAGGCCTTCGAGTTTATCCCTGAAAACGTCCGACCCCACTGCTATCTGCGCTATGGCAGAGGTTAGCTATCCATATTGCGGCCGATCCTGTTGGGTCACCATGCTAGGTTTTCTTTGTTCTGTAAGGTTGATCTGATGATGACAACGTCTGCTCTTTGTTCAGGAACCAGTTGGTCCAGCAGGTCATCGGCAACACTATTCCTGTTCACGTTATTTGTATGAATTTAATCATTTTCGCCCAAGTTTTGCCTTGCCCTCAGCAAGGCAAGGCCTTGCAGGAACGCCTTGTACGGTCTCGACCCAGGCAGGTGACTGGGATTTTTCTGGCCATCTCCTGCCGAGCACAAGTAGCATCTTGGGCTTTCTTTACATGCCGAGGCTTTATAACTCTGCTGCCCACATTTCCAGTATCAACTGCTTCCATTTGGGCCTTTGCATTCTGCCTGGCCATATCCAAGACATCCAAAACAACTTTGGACATCCGCGCGCTTTCGGACCCGGCAGATAATCCAACCCACTCGCAACTTCCTCTTTTCAATAATAGTCAGGTCTGGCAGTTCGTCGATTTCCACCTCGGCCATTCCTTGTTTTCGCGAGTCTACAGCGATGCCATTCATCTTGTCTCCTTATTCTCAGCGTAAATCGCTCTGCACCTCTGGGATCGTGCTTAAGCATTTCATTCCCAGAACTTCTTTCTTTACATGCCGAGGCTTTATAACTCTGCTGCTCACGCTTCCAGTATGAACTGCTTCTATTTGGGCCTTTGTTTTCCGCCTGGCCATATCTCAGACATCCAAAACAACTTTTGACATCCGCGCGCTTTCGGACTGGCAGATAATCCAACCCCCTCGCTACTTCCTCTTTTCAAAAATAGTCAGGCCTGGCAGTTCGTCGATTTATTTCCCATTTTCCATGGAGAAATAGCGCCCACCAATAAAAGGCAATAAAGCCCGCGGGCTTTATTTCCTTTGCCAAAGAGTAATAATGGTCGCGGGCTTTATTTCCCAAAGAAAAGGAAATAACGTCCGCTTGATTTATTTCATTAAAAGGGAAATAAAGCCTGTGTTTCTCTGGCTTTATTTTACTGAAACATTCCAATTATGTATACAGGTATACATTTGGCATAAAACGGAACGTATTTGAAACGAATTACTCTATATTTTTGCATACAGTGTAGTTCTGCGTTAAATTCCCTTCTGCAGTATACGCAGAAAATCGCACGGTATTTTTGCCAATAACTGATAAGCGAATTATCGGAAATTAAAGATAAATTGTTACTGTTTTTTTAGCCTTCAATGCGATGCGCATATTTGTTCTCAGCGTCTTAGGGTTTTCAAACACGGACGGCCGCGTCGCCTCACCCGATGGCGCCAACGCGGACCGCCGGGTTGAGCGCCAACAGGCTCGCTTCCCCCATCCCGTGTGACACGTAAAGTTAAAAGGGACCTACGCTCAGAAAAAAAGATTTCGAGAAAAACGACTTTGAAGTTTACCAAGTTGATTTTAATGCTTCTGAACGTTTTAATGGATTACGAATCTGATGATAGTCCATCCAATATGGCGGATGACTTTTTTAAAAATTGATCGGAATCGCTTGAAACTCGTTACTCGGGGGTTTTTGGTGTCGCTGATTACGAATCCGATGTTCGTTTTTAAAAATTCTAAATGGCTGATCTAATATGGCGGAAAAAATTTAAAGTTTGTTCGGATTCATGTGAAACTCCAAAATGTCGATGACACCGAATTTTGAAAAACTAACATCGAATTCGTAATCCGCGACCCCGAAAACCCCCGAGTAACGAGTTTCAAGCGAATTTAATTAATTTCAGAATAGTTTGTCAGATTTGATTTTTTTGTACTTTTTTTTTGAAAGTACCTAATTTTGAAGTGAAATTGTGAAAAAAACTTATGCAGCTAGAAAGCTGCGGTTAATTGCATTGGAAAGAGTCGATGAAAAAGTGAAAACCGATTTTTTTCTGACCGTAGGTCCCTTTTAACTTTACGTATCACATATACTTACATTGCTTAAATGCTCTATATGAATGTACGATGAGGAGTTGGGGTTGTTTGTGTACGCACGCCGCAGAAATACTGTGGTGATGTGGATGAGCACGGGTTGTTTTAACTGAGATGGCGACCGAAAATTTTCGTAAACAACAAAAATGAATAAAGGGCAGAATTACAGAAATCAGCCGTGGCCGAGTGGTTTGTGTGACATCAAGGCACACACCAGGAAAATTTTAGAATGGTAACCCCCGAGTACGGAATTAAGGAAAATAGGGGGGTAGAGGGTGTTCTAAAGGGGGTCTATGTAAAGTTTTAAAGCGCGAAACCTTATAGTTTTTAAGTAATTTCTTTTAAAGTTTGTAATTTGAACAAACTTGTATGGGCCTATTTCACAATATATAATGCACTTTCCACTAAATTTACACGTTATTTACACTCAATATATGCGCAGTAAGAGTGTGCATGTTCAAACAAATAAATACTTTTAGTATATTACAGCTTTTTTATCAAAAATTGATTGTTGTTTAATTTTATGAGAGTACATGCAGAATATGTGCAAATGGCAGCAGGACTGTGTTGCCATATCTAAAAAACCAAGAGGGGAAAGCAAGACCAAAAGAAAATACGATTAAAAGGAAAATACGATAAGGTTCTTTTGTTCAGATAAAAATAAACAGTAGGGGGATTGCGGTCATATTCCCCCATAAAATACTGAAACACATTTTTAAGGCTTATATGTATATTTTATTGCGTCAACAAATTTGAGGAAAGGGTCCTCATGCTTACGAGCAATTGTTTTACGCCACAGATATTCTATAATTTTATCCGCAAAATTATGAGGATTATTGTAGTTGTCTCTATTGAAAAATCCTTTAATCACACGCCATTGTAATTCGACCCCTTGCGTGTGCGTGCCGTAGTCTGCCACAAAGGGGTTATCCGGATCGCTATGGTTTACTTTTCTGTACTCATACCCGTGGTCCGCT
>NW_016178796.1:0-7633 GCF_001687245.7 Rhagoletis zephyria | reverse complement strand
ATAGACATTTAAAATACTTGATTTTTATTTCATTGCAGAACTTACTTCCCTGTTAGAAGTAATTTAAACGTTAAATGTACATACATAAATACACACGTATTTACTTTCACGAATTTAATTTTTATTAAGAATTTTTGGAAACTTTGTGGGTATGCATTTTTGTAGCCTATTCAATTTTGTATAATATTGTGCAAGTTTTAATTAAAAGTCAACGGTAGTAGGCTNTTTCATTGGCAAAGACTTTTCAATTTTTGCATTCTACTTTGCTTCTCAACCATCTCATAATTGATTGGCTTGAAATGGTCATTGGCGAACGTTTGTTCTTTAGCTTTGCGCAGAGGCGATATCGTAACCAATGAAGTTCTACTGAGGTGCGATTATTGCTAGTTGAAAACTTTAACCAATACCCCGCCATGGGGACGTGAAATACCGTCCACTACGGCAATTTTTGGAAGCCCGAGAGGGCTCATTAATGAATACATTCCGAAGATTTCTATTTTTAATTGAATTAAGTTGGGAATTTTGAAATCTTCTTCTTATAACAAAAATAGGATTTTTATTTACAAAAAAAAGTATCTTGAGGTGCTCTTTGTATCTAATATATAAAGCTTGTTTTATTATACCTTTTTGCTTTCGAAAGTAGAGTTTTTTTCAAATCCCATTTTTGGCAAGGCAACATAGAACCAGCGTTGCCGTTTTGGTCCAATTGGACCAAAAATGGTAGCTTCATTCTTCTTTGGTAGAGCTTCATTGGTTTGATGAAACTTTTGGTAGGCCAACATGTTTTGAAAATACAACCAAATTGAGCATTACAATTTGTTCGCTTCATTTGCGTTAACAAAACACTGCTTTCTTTTTTGCTCACACGTATAAATTTCTTTGTTTTTTTTCTATATTTTATTAGGCAGACAATTTTCTGCAAACAAAAATTCATTTCCCAAAGCTATGACNATACAAAATTGAATGATAGTAATCTATATAAGCAAAGAAAATAGGGTTGCCAATGGAAGAAAAAATTTAAAAAGTGTGATTTTTAAAAAGTATTCGATACTACGAGTACTTTGGAAAGTACCGAGTAAAATCACCAATTAAGGTATCGAGTATTAAAGTACTCATTTTTATACCCTCAGTATCGATACTTACTCAATATCGATAGTATCGTTCGAACCCTAAGTAGAGTTTTTTTCAAATCCAATTTTTGGCAAGGCAACATAGAACCAGCGTTGCCGTTTTGGTCCAATTGTACCAAAAATGGTAGCTTCATTCTTCTTTGGTAGAGCTTCATTGGTTTGATGAAACTTTTGGTAGGCCAACATGTTTTGAAAATACAACCAAATTGAGCATTACAATTTGTTCGCTTCATTTGCGTTTACAAAACACTGCTTTCTTTTTTGCTCACACGTATAAATTTCTTTGTTTTTTTTCTATATTTTATTAGGCAGACAATTTTCTGCAAACAAAAATTCATTTCCCAAAGCTATGACCGATTAGCTGTTGAAATAGAACGAGAATTACTTATCGCAATTTGCAAAGTGTGAGTGGATTGGTAAAACAGGATGAGTGTACATATGCAAATTGAAACAAATTTGGAATTTTTTTTTTGAAATGCATAAAGTGTTGACATGAATTGAATTAATTTAAAATTTACATTTGTTACAAAAGTTTTTTTCTACAATACGGTGATTTTATTTTTATTTATTTTTTTAGCCCATTCAATTCAAAGTGCAAATTTTAGGTAGCTTGGACTTACCGTAGATTTTTGGTAAGTTTTTTTTTGTGGAAGATGTTGTTAATTTTTTCTTTACATACAACAAAAAAATTTTTGAACATACTTTGTATGGAGGAATATACGCGAACAAACAATTTCCAAAAATCAACGGTAAGAGCAAGCTACTTCAATTTCGCACTTTTTTATACAACAATTTAATGGGCTACAAAACTACATACTCAAAAAACTTCTAGAAAATCTGATTAAAATATTTAAAATTTTGATCAATATTTGTTAAAATTCGTCGAATTTTTATAAATGTTCTACAAAGTTTGAAATTTTGATTGACACGATTTTTTTAGATAGTAAGTTATATTGTCATAAAAAAATAATAAACATTTTTTAAACAAAGAAAAGTAGTCTAAACTTGCTAAAACGTCGTTTCGCTATTTACATTCTCGTCATCGTACACAATTATTGTGCGTATACATTTTTGCGATAATTTTTCAACAAAAAATAAAATTAAATTCTCTTATTGATAAATTTTATATTTATATTACATCAGCTTTGTCAAACTAAAATTTTCTTAAGAAATTAAATAAACAAATGTATTAGGCATTTTCTGAAGGTTACATATTTGTTAAAATTTGTTTACTTAGATTTGTGATTTATGCATAGTAAAATAGATTCCTAGTTGATTTGGAAAAACATGAATGTTGCATCATCTTAGCGGAAATTATTAGGCTAAAAGCCTATTATAAGCTTAATAAGGTCGAAATTAGCAACTTGTATATAAAAATCACTTAATTAATTAATTGCTGCATTCTATTGCCGAAATTTATACCAAAACACATTACGTGATTTAATAAAGCTACATACTCAAAAAATATCGCCTTGTGAATCCTACATACATATAACTTCAATATCAAGATCAATATTCTACAAATATATGTATGTTTGGTTGTATGTACGAATGTACGTATATATGTATGTATGTATATGCATAATTAAATACGAATCTAAATTTCTCTATCAACTAAATATTGAACTTATTATATTTATGGGTTATCACTTAACGACGTGTCCTAATGTGCAAACGAATTATTTGTCTACTACATATTGAGTTTCTTTTGTGCAAAATTTTTATTGGAATGCGACTGATTGTCAAATCTACATATCCACATACATAAAGTATTTCTGTACAATCTTCAAAAAAAAATTGGACATAGTATGTACGCTATACATTTTTTATGTACATATGTATATGCATGTGTGTTTATGTACCGGTTTTCGTCGGTTTTTTTTTTTGACATCTCTAGACAGTTTTTTTTTTATTTTAAATTTTCAAACCAAATAAACTGGATTTTTTGTTATCACACGAGCCGGCCTTTTCACCTAGTTTAAATATGTACATTCTATATGCCTGTTTCTTTAAAATTTATTTTATTAAAAATGTACCTCACAAAAAATGTCTTTAATTTTATCCCTAAACACGGGAAAATTTCCTGCAGTATATTTAATTTTGAAAGTTCTTCTTTAAGCAATACGCTCTGAATTCCATTGAGAAGCTTAGTACATCTTATTAAGAGTTCCAATTAAAAAAAATAAAATAAGTATTCAAACATGAAAAAGCGAGAACTTTTTTCTTTTAATCAAAATACTTGCAAGTGGCAAAATTAATATATGTAAATTTTAAATATTTCAGCAACACACGAAAATGGAGGTTTTGCACGATCGTTTGTATGGTTTTTCAACTGTTAAAATTTTACCTTGCATTTGGCATAGCAAAATTCAATTTATTCGTACACCATAGTAAATTTTTCCACTCCGTCTCACCACGGAGAAAAATTTACCGACTGGCACACACTTATGCCAAACCCAGGGTTGAGTGTATTTATGTAAATTAAAAATGACGAATCCAATATGGGGGTCAAATTCTGAAAATAATTCAATTCTTATAAGGTTTGGTGCCTTTGACCACCGTCTTGGGGTAGCCATTTTAAGTTTTGAGAATCTGTCCGTGGATGCCGAAATAGATAAGAGATGAAGTCCGTCAATATTTATAAAAAAAAAATTCTCGTAAAGTTCGCCATGATTTTGGAGGTTAGAAAAAAACTCTGACGTGATGGATAAAAACGGACTTCAGATTCGTGTTCAATGACCCTAAAACATATGGAACAGCTAGTCTGGTGCAAATAACATTTTATCATTTTTCTTTTGCTGTAGTCCTGTGTTACTTATTATTTATTTAGTTTTTTTATATTACCGAACTTGAAAACTGAGTTTTGATTTTTCTTACTTATGTTTCAAGGTTCAAAGAGAAAGGTTAAATCGGTTAGATTACACAATTTTTTTTTTTTTTAAAAGTTGAAAATCAAAATTTTATAGATATGTCATTAAAAAGATCACTATATGGCTTTATTTGCAAAAGATATCTAAATTTGAGAAATTTTTTCGAGATCTTTCGTACCTTAAGTAAATAAAAAAATACCCTTATTAAAGCGGAAGTATCGCTCTCTTCAAGCCTGGTTCCGAATGTGTACGAAACTTTTCAAAAGTTAAATTCTGACTAACGGTATTATAATAACCAAAAAAACTTTTCAGCTTAGAGATTGCAGATAATCTTTTTTCTTTTAATTTACTACTATATATGTAAGTAGTCGTGAGAACGCGAGCCAAAAATGGTGAAGACATATGTATGTATGTTTGTATAACAAGTTAATTACCGGATGGCTGAACACGAGCTAAAGACTAGAATTCAAAGCGAAAATATTGTTTGACAATTTTTGCCTTTTCGACTGCAAAAATTCATCCAAGTTACTAAAGCATTGCTATTAAGTTAACATGGGAACACACACATACATATGTACATATAATTTTTGTACGTCAAAAACTGGAAAAATTCAGTTCTTTTGCACATTTTTTGTTTGAACAGTTGTGTTTAATAAGTCGTGGTACTTAGATATACAGCGCATTTTTTAAAACGCAATTTCTTTAGTACACTCATTTTAAGCTTTTGACTAATTTTTGCCTATGCCCAAGGTGCTCGTTCGCATTATTATTATTATTTTTTTTTTGTACTTATTCCCGAAACCTGAAAATTCAACTATTTCACCTTTTAATTGTATGCATTCAATTCTTGCGTTTTTTTTTTTTGGGTGCTTTACTTAATAGGGGTTTGCCACACTTCCCCTTTAAACATGTGCAATGTGTACATACATACATACATATGTACATATGTAGGTATATACTCAGGTAGATATATGCAAGCGTTCCTACGAAAGATGTTAATGATTATACAATGAAAGCACGCCACGATTTCATACACCTTTGAACTTGAAGCTTCTGCGTTATAATTTAAAAAAGTGTTTAAAAGGCGCAAGTGCTTCAATCACATAAGTAGTGCATTACCGGTGAATTAATTAATTACATATCTACATACATACATACATACACAAGGTTTTAAAAGCTTACAAGTAAAACATAGTACGTAGTGCATAAAATGTGAACTTCTAGATGACAAAGGAAGAGACATCAACTGAATAGACATTGCAGTTAATTAATAAAAACCAAAATAAATACTTTACTNGGTGAATTAATTAATTACATATCCACATACATACATACATACACAAGGTTTTAAAAGCTTACAAGTAAAACATAGTACGTAGTACATAAAATGTGAACTTCTAGATGACAAAGGAAGAGACATCAACTGAATAGACATTGCAGTTAATTAATAAAAACCAAAATAAATACTTTACTAATCATAAAGCATAATTTGTTCTAAACGAGTGCATTTTCATTTTTGAGATATACATACATATTTTTTTATGCAATTTTTTTTAACTTACTTTCAGGATATATTCCGCAATCAACATCGACTCATACGCTTCATTGAGCAATCCATACGTTTGTGCAGTAATCAGTCACTGAAAACNGATCTTAAAGCATAATTTGTTCTAAACGAGTGCATTTTCATTATTGAGATATACATACATATTTTTTTATGCAATTTTTTTTCTAACTGACTTTCAGGATATATTCCGCAATCAACATCGACTCATACGCTTCATTGAGCAATCCATACGTTTGTGCAGTAATCAGTCACTGAAAACTTTACAAAAGCAAGCTAAACAGAAAGCAGAACCTGAATTTGAGATCACCGCTTCCATTTCCGCCCAATATACCGTTGCCCCTGAACCTATCAAGCATGATAAAGATGTTGGCCAACAATTCGCGGCCGCACAATTATCTGTGCGTTTGGCATCACCGCAGCAGCTGCAACCGAAACCGGACAGCGATGAGATGCTAGGCTTTGGCAGAGTATTCACAGATCATATGTTGAAAATCTACTATCATCGGAGTTTGGGTGGCTGGCAGCGACCTGAAATTACGCCACTCGAAAATCTTGTGGTGCATCCCGCGGCAAAGGTGTTACACTACGCTGTTGAGGTAGGTGAAGTGGTTGTTGAATTCATTGTTAGGCTATTAATAAGCTAATATATAAATAAAAGTTGTCTATTAGCGGTCCTGCTGGTTAGTTAAGTTCGTTTTTGTTTTCGTCACGTTTTTTAAAGAATACTTGAATTCTTTTGACCATAGCCTTAGATGTGTTGTGGAATGTATCAGCTTCTAACTAAATATTTAGCACGTAAAAGATCAATGAGTGTGTGTCATTACCAGGACCGGGGAAAATAAGCAAAAAAAATTCAATTTTCAGCGCCTAGATAAGCACTAAAACACTGACAAATATAACTAAAAAGGCGTCTTACAAAACATTTTAAAGGTTACACAAAAGGCACAAATTCAGATTGCTTACAGCTCAGCCTCATTACAATAGACCGTTTGTTGCCGGATCTATACACACACGCATCGGTTCCGTCCTCCATCTCCGACCCATCTGTGTACCAGTCTATATATCTGGGATTAAATTGAGCTGAACCATTCAAATATATAAAAAATATTGAAACAGTGAACTTCAAACCAGAAGCGACTCTAGATCCGCGGGTGAACAAATTGTGATTGATCCTTTGGCTGAGATTAAAATCAAACTTTAAAAGTTTTTTCGAACGTGAAATTACAGTCTTTTAAGTGCATTTGATGGGCACTCCAACTTAGTATCTTATCGAGGATGATTGCAAGGTATTTGACTTCAGAGTATTCAAGAAATATCTCTCCCAGGGTGACCGAACCAAGTTTTGGCTTATACATTCTTGTAAACGCTAAATGAACAGCTCATATCCTGAAATCCTTTTTGAAGAGTGTGGCGTCCGCTTTGTGGCATGTAGCGTCCACCTGCTGGAACCACATGTCCTTCACGTCCATACCATTCAATTCGCATTCAACGCGCAAGCCGAAAATCAAAACGAATATTAATTGAATAATTACTTGCTTATAGGCGCTTTTTTATTACCCGGTAGTATGATGAACGCGGGAATGAGGAACCTTTGCCTTGAACTTAAAAAAAAACGGTAAAGTCATGGGATCACTGAGGCATATTAAGTAGTGACTGCATAAGTTAAAGATTACATTGCCACACAAAAAAGTGTACGGATCTGGGAATAAGACATATGTATGTATCCCTACGTATTTTTACGCATTGAATCCGGCATCGGAATCGGTCGAACGGGTTCAGCCCTACCTTAACTTTTTTTGAGTTTAGGAAAAATCCTAACGTGTTGTAGCAAAACGGACTTCAAATTCAGATACATAGGAATGCATATCGCTCATTCCCAGATCCTGATAGCTTTTTTTGGGGAGCAGTGTTACTGGTTACACAGCCACAAAAAAAAAGTGTCGGATTTCCTTTGACGCATTGAATACGAGTCCGTTTTGCTCCAACACGTCAGGAGTTTTTTCTTACATCATGTTTTTTGTGGTTAGGGCTGAACCCAGACCCGTTAGACCGATTATGATGCAGGA
>NW_016178795.1:0-7634 GCF_001687245.7 Rhagoletis zephyria | reverse complement strand
TGCACTTTATTATGCTAAAATTTAATGGGCTGCATACTCAAAAAAAAAAAAAATTAAAAAATTTTTTAAAATTTGTAAATTTGTAATGTACTTATTTCACCAACTTCATAACAATGCATAACTCAAATTACTGTAGAGTGCACCCCGTAATACTATACTTTTTTTTGAGATGGCATATTTTCAAGAACTATTTTTTTTATCAAAAAAATTGTATGTGAAAAATTTTTCAGAAAAAATGATTAAAAGAATGATTCTTTTCATAGAGAATTTTGATGTGTGTATGCGTGATTCTTTTCGAATTTTTTCCTCGCCCCGTTATCGAGATAGTTGCAAAACTATTAAATAGATTTGTTTTTGTGGTGTAAAGTTTTTAAAAATGTATTAATCAAGTTCAAATTTCATATTTATTTATTATTTATGTTTATTTATCGTGGCACGCGCTTTAAATTTTCTTTTACTATAATATGTAGCATCACGTAGGTATAATGATCTTTTTTTCTAAAATACCGCATTTATTCTTTATAGATCCTCTTTATGTACTACGAATTTTTTTTTATAAATAGGCTCCTCGGTTGTAGGTCTCTCCGCTTTGTGTGACAACATCAAGGCGCACGCCACAAATCGGAGGAGAAAGCTCGGCCAAACACAAACCTACATACATACATATGTGTAAGCGCCAATCTATTATATTTAACTATAACTATTATTTCAGAACATGCCATGTCCAAAATATACTATTATATCAGCATAATTACATGAGCCTGAGTTGATAAAATTACATAAAAATGTCTAATAATCGAGAGCATTATAATTATGTATGTTTAAACAAACAGCGACTGTGTGTCTGTCTACATATATGGTTGACAAAAGCAAGGTGTCGGGTCGGCGCACCAATTTGTAGCACTTGGGAGTGACGACAAAATTTGTGATACACACGACCGGTTAAAAATACATCCTCTTTCTTTAGAGACACACATATGTACATGCATACACAAAGCACCAACCCTGCAGGGAAAGCAACTAGTTGCGAACTAGAATTCTACCAGTTTGCGTTTCAGCCAAACTAGTACACGTTCTATCCTTTTTCAATGTTAGCGACTGGTATTTTTAACATTACGAGATGTCCATTGTCAGGCTATGCATCAGCATCTACTAGTAGAAATGTTAGTAGCATCATACCAGTTGATGAGATAGTCTGCCAATTCATCCCCCGTGAAAGGCATAAGTATGCCTTTTTGCTCGCGGCACTCCAACAGTGGCAATGGTCGACATAGCAGAGCACTCGCGTGGTATGCCTGAGGCCCCAGGCTCAAGTCCTGGTGTAGGGAATTTCTTTTATTTATTTTTTATTATTTTTTTTTTTTTTTATTTAGGCTTGTTATTCTAATATTTAAATTTAAATTAACTTCCTTTTTGTATGGCACACGCGTCTCTTCCGATATGTATGTTTTTTTTGCAATACACTTAGATTTTAAAATTTTGTATTTACATTTAAATTGAAATAATTTTTTTTTACTTACATTGATTTAACTTTAAAAATCTTAACCACCTCCAAGCGGTCGAGGTGCGATCTCAGAACCAGAACCAGCATTCTTCACGTGACCCCACAGCCGATATTTGTAAGAAAAGTAATTAATTGCGTTTTATTTTTGGCTTTCGCAATTCAAAGGCAGATGTCGCTGAACGCTTAAGTTCTTCGAAATTGTCGAACGGGTAGGCACATACATATGTATTTATTAGTTAATTAACTACTATTTTTTCTAACTGGTTTGGCTTTTCACTGCAGGGAAGTAACCCTGCGATACATATAAGAAAAGAAGAATCAGTCACTAAAAAGAAATGATGGTTCGATGGTAGCATTTCAGGCTGTCTCTGAAGTGGTGCAACGCGGATATAGTTTTTATGTATTGAGTTGCATATAAAAGTCAAAAAGTAGATTGACATTTCGCACAATGTGATGAATCCCCATTCCCAGTAGGTCATACTCGAACATATAATTTTACTCGAATTTTGGTACTACAATAAATAAAAATTATGTGCCATTCATTATAACATGTCTAAATATCGCAAATCGTAATCGACATATATGTGAGAAATAAAACAAAAATATATAAAATGTAATTAGTAGATAAGGCATACCAAACAAATTAGGGCTCTTAGCACCTATACACACATAATAAATAATTTAATATTCAATTCTCAATCAATCCTAGAACTATCATCAAAACACTGTTAAACAGCCCTTCCAATTTGATTCGTGTTTGATTAGTTTGCGTCATGCGTGGCTTAGAAAAACTAGTTTCGATCTGGTATAAGCTAAATAAGCATGCGATACGTGCGAAATGAGAACTACACGTCATTTAATTGTCTGCAAGGAAGAACAAGCACTTAGCACACAAATACGCACATACAAGTACTACATAAGCGCTATACTAAATATGTATGTATGTATACACTCTTCAGTGATTTCGAAAAAAAAAAAATATTATTTTTACTTTTGCTGCTGCTAGCAATGTTGTTGCTGATGTAAACATTGCCGGGTTACATGTTGCCCACACAACGCAAAGTAGCGCAACAAAGAAGCGAAGAGTGGTCAAGCTGAAGAATGGTGTAGGAAAAAAAGTTATGCGTACGGCTGCCGAGCAACATACATACAACAAGCATGGAGGCAGCAGCAACAAGAGAAAGAAGCTGCAATGACAGCATCAAGACGATGCCCAGCAATATTCATCAACAACAAGTAAAGGAAAATTGAGAGCTAAAAAAACATGCGAACACAACTATCAGCGACTAAACTGCTTACACGTATTTATGTATACATATATGTATGTACATTAGATCGCACGAGATAAAAAAAAAGTTCGTCGTACACCCCTGAGTCTAAAGTATTTTTGCAAGGCAATTTCGAAAAATTTTATCTTCGACATTAACAGTTATATCTTAAAGTATGACATGTCGATGTTCTTGTCTGTAGGCGAAAGTTGTTTTTTTTGTTCCACTGCTCATTAATCTCAAGTACCTCGTAGTACTTATCCACCACATCTCGGTTCTTATCAAACTAACGAACCACCCTAATGAGAGGATATTAAAGCTCACCAAAAATCATTAAATTTTGCTTTATTAGTAGAACTACTTGACAAACAAAGTTATTTATAGGTATCACCGAAACTATTTTTTCATAAAGTGCTACGGTCATTATATGTATAATATACATTATATAGGCCAGAGAAACATGTACATATGTATTTATGATCTTAGGGCAGTTCATGAATCTGACGCATAGGAGTTAAGATGAATTGAGAAAAATACATAAACGAGAAACAAAAGCTCAAGAAATGGCATTAAGTAAAGCATTTAAAATTGTTGTATAATAACAAAAGCAACAATGTGCATATATGTACACTTATGTATGTAAGTAAGTAGCTACATACAACTAATAGCAACAACATGCGGAAGAAGCAGCGTTCATGCAGTACGAGGTGGAAATTGTCGCATTAAATTACGTGCAGCATTTTCCATGCCTACGACTTCACCTTGCCACAGGCATATAACAGAAATACACACCTACATATGTATACATATATCCACCTACATAACTCATATGGATATGCATACATAATCGTAAGTACATATACATACTTACATACATACATACAAAGGTAAAATATAATCCCAGCAAACATTGACAGGGCGTCGCAAGCGCTAACCGCTTAAGTCTACCCACGAAGAGTTGAAGTATTTATGTACACATGTACATTAGTAAAAAAAAAATTTAAAATCCTAAAATGCGACCGGAATAAGACAAAAATTTTTGCATTTGGTATAGTATAATCCTCCATGAATCTCACCTCTCTCGGACAATTGTAAGAGGTGCCGCCTTGAGCCTTTAGTTTTCCCATAGAAATTACACGTAAGAGAATTATTTCTTTCCTTTTGAGGTCATTAAGGAGGAGGGAAATTTAAAAATAATCTTTAAATTATTTTTCATATTAGTATAAAAACGAGGGGGGAAACTCGCTGGTATAAGCTGGTAAATAATTCCATTCGAAATGAATTGTATTTGTATCTAAGCGCCAACAACTTACATAAGGTTTGTTCCACACGCTTTCCGGACATGTTCGGTAATTAGAGTGTTAAAATAAGTTACTCTCTCACAAGTGTCAAAAATGTGTCAACACATGCCAAAGGTTCCCAGAGCGTGAGGAACGCAAAAACCACAGTTCGTGCCCGGAATTAACAAATCAGTTCCAAACAGTGATTTTATGAGTATTTATCTTATATGGCTAATAAAATTAGCAAATATCTACATATATACATACATATCTGAAACTTTAGTGCTATTTTCCATTTTTGTATTTTACAAAACTAGCTTTCGGATGTAAACAAACAACAGCTGTTACTTCAAATTGACTTATTGAACATTTCTGCCCGAAAAGAAGTCTGGGCTATTTCGGGCACGATGAAGAAGACATTTATGAGCCAAAAGTGGAAGGTATACGCTCGCTAATACCCATTTCTCTAGCGTGAGAAATGCTTTCTGGGCTGTTTTGGGCACCCGCGAGATCCCGCGGGGACATGTGTGTTTCTGAAGGCAGCTCGTTCATACGAAGTAATTTGCCTGAGCAAATAGCCTGCGGCGAAGTTGATCAATGGAAATGAGGCGGCGGAGGAAAATGTTTCTACTGCAGCATGCATCATGTACTTACATCCATACATACATATATGTATACATGTGCATGTGTATAAATACAGACAATGTCCCTGCAGGGAAATCGCGAACTAGTTAACACAATTTCTAGTTCCGTACTAGATCTTTATCTATTTAATTTCTAACCGCTTCTGTTCATCGAAGTGCAAATTTGCTAAGTCCAAAATAATTACAGAAAATGTGATAAAAAGTACCAAAGAATAAAAAACTTTTCATAAGAAATCTATATCTAAGGTGACGATTTTGGAACTGGTTCGGAACTTATGCTTACTTTACATAAATATTTGTTTGGCAGGTTTTTCCTTCAAATACGCTATCGTTCTGCACTTCACAGATGCTTTTTCATAGTTTAGTATTAAAAAACAAAAACTTATGATAACATTTTAACATCTTGGGACCTTCTGGAATCGAACCAAAACCAATAGCAGCAAGTACCTCTGCACACTCAGCTACAGTCAAAGGTATGTATGTAATAGGGATGCCAATTTTTTCGCTTTTTACGCTCCCGGGATTTTCGGGATGTCATTATCGCAATACTGGGATCCCGGGACAACTTAAATCGAAAAATGGCTTCTATATTGTTTGATAAGCTCTCCTACCATAAAATAAATAAATAAATAAATGGGTTTGAAACCTACTTTTTTTATTTAAAGTGAAGTTTTTATTTTTTTCTCTCTGACGTTAGGATTTATTTTAAACGACTTTGTAATTTCAAAGATATGATTAATTCCAAAAATTATTTAAAAAATTCAATGCAATTTGGAGTAAAAATATGTGCACTAAATGAGTGCGGAATTTTCTATAGAATTAAAAAAAAATTAAAATTTTTTTGGATTCACAAGGACGAATATTTTTTTAAGCTGATAAAGTAAGAAGGACAAAATTCCAAGATGTTGTCAGGTTTATATAAGTCCTTAACGCATAATTTTTTCAAAAACAAATATTGCGAAATTTTTATATTATTTCCAATACCTTTCGGGCCCTATGCACCAAAAAATCGAACCTTTTTAAATTATACAGAATTTGCTCTTTAATTTGGTACCCATACTTCTTCTCTAAGCACATTTCGCTGAATTTTTTAAATCATTTTTGAATTATTGACGACAGAGCGAAAAACTAAAAGCGCAATTTTACTATATTTGGCCCATGGTTTCGCAAATATATTGATTTTTGTGTGTAAAACTTACAATCGCACCGTGTTAGCTGTATAATGAGCTAGACATTTATAAAAAAATATTAGCTGTTAAATATAAAAAAGAAATATAACCAATACTGGTCAAGAAAAGTAGTTTTTACTATTGCCATCAGTGCAAATTACGAATCGCGAAAATCCCGGGATTAACATTCCTAGTATGTAAACGTACATATCTTAAAATCATTCAAACAAATTGAAAACACATTTCTTTGAAAATATTTTAAAATCGCACACACGGAAGAACCGAAAGATTCCAAAATCATGGTATGGTCTATCGTCTGTCGATTTGAGAACTACATAGTTCGGGACTATAGAATTTCGGAACTATCGAAAAGGGGATGCAGCGGGGGGGCAATTGACCCTTCATAGGACTTCACAATATTAAACTCGCCAGTTGCTAGATGCAAAAGAGAATTAACACGCACTAGTCATGGTTCTAAAATCTCCAGTACAGAACCAGTTCAGCACTAGTGCGTTTCCCGACAGGGGTATACCTATACATACATACGTATTTAGTTTAATAAAAAGCGAGTTATATTTAGTTGTTCAAATGATACGCAGTTGCCAAAGATATTCCCTAAGAAAGCTTTAGTATATTGCCGCAACTAAAAATACAAAATACAATTTTTCCTAAGGAGGAAATAGTGAAAGACGACATGCAAATGCACAAGAAAAATTTTATTTTAATTATAATATGGAGGAAAAGCTGTCACTTTTCCCTTAACTAATGACGGTTGACTGTTGCTTTTTAATTAAATCGGCTTGAAACTGAGCTTAGAGCTATTAGCTTTGAGTTTAAGTCAAATGTGAAGGCAGCGTAATCAAAAGCGACTGCCGTGGCGCATTTCGAATTTGCATTTTCAATGAGAGTGGATTTGAGCTGGTACATAAACATAATATAGAGAGTATTCTTTGCTTTACACGCTTGGAAAATTTAGAATTTTTTAATAGAACTTTGCTCAACGAGAACTTTGATAATTTCTAGCCATTTCGCTCAGGGTAATTATACAGGGCTACCATTTAATACGCTCACGACTTTAGCGCCATCTAGAACACTTTTACCAAAGTATTTCTGATAAATATTTCTATAGATTGGACAGGTATCAATATTAACATTTTTATAAAAATAAAAAAACGCAGGAGTTTTTTCATAGATTCACATTTGTCGACATTTCACACTTGTTCTCCGTAGAACATTATCGATCTCGAGCTGATATTAAAAATTGTCAGCTTCTGTGAGATATAAATCTGTGGGTTATTCAAACCATGTAGCATTAATAGCAGTTTTTGAATCAACAAGCTTTAATTGTATTATAAGACGGTTTTTAGTTGAGAAGAATGCGTAAGTATTTAAATTCATTAACATTCACGATTTAGTCTAAACCGAGTGTCTCACTATACCTAAAAGCGATCCTACTACATTCTGTGAATACCAAAATTTTAGACTTTGTTTTAGTTTTAACTACCATTGTTCACTTCTTCTACAATGAATTTTCATGTTTATTCAATAAAGCTTTCCCTACTTGACCTTCAACTGACCAGGAACCTGACGTGATGGAGGCTAACGGACCTGGATTAGCATTCACCGTGCTATGAACGTAAAATGAACTCAGCAACTTGCAGTAAGGTTGTCAAAGCAGGGTTGAGGCCCTCTCATCCTTGTTTAATGCTTACTTCTGACTTTAGTAATTATACCTTTCATGAGCATGAAATGGTATTATAACTTTGGTC
>NW_016178794.1:0-7635 GCF_001687245.7 Rhagoletis zephyria | reverse complement strand
TATCTGATGATGCTTTCTCACAGAGAATTATACAAGCGCACGCGGACGCAAAGTTTGCAGAGAGCTACAAGTTTCGTAAACACCTGAGTGTATGATTTTATTGATAATATCTACTATATTTCACAGTTGAGTAAAGATATACATATAAAGAATATATATCTATTTATTTTTCTTATTTGTCTCTACAAATGTCTGTCGGTTTCGGGCCGTGACCAAACATCTTCTCCAATTGGCTCTCTCCTTTGCGAAGTTATGCCAGTCGTTTACTCCGAGTGCAGACAATTCCTTTCATTGAATTTAAGGGCGCCATCTCTTACGTTGCCCCCTTCTCTAATCTGGAAAATGCTGCGCTGACGGCCCTCCATTTGAGACCGTCGATGTCCATGTCATCTGCATACGCCAGCAGTAACGAATTTTTGCTGCGCTGTAATTTATATATTAGCAGATCGTTGAATTCAGATTGATTGCATAGAGCCTCCTCGTTTGGGCACCAAATGCTAGAAGAAGTTATTTACCATTTGAACGGAGCTAGAAGATGGGCTGCTCTATTTCACACCTCATTGACGTACTAGTTTTACGGGGATCCCAAATTTAGACATGGCGTCGTATAGGCAGCTTCCCTTCATGCTATCAAAAGCGGCTTTAAATCGACAAAGTGAGATAGTGTGCGCCGCTTTGATTTTCTGTCCAATCAGTTTATTCATGAAGGGCTTTAGTCTTTCGTCGATAGGACCGCAGTGATTGTCGCAAACAGCGGGATCTTCGTGCTGTGTGGATTGGCCAAAATACACTGAAATTCCAACCTTAGGGCATGTATTCAACAGACCAAGTTCTTGGGAGCTGGTTCATGTTCACTACCAGATCCTCGCGGTCTGCTCAGCCGGCAAACCGTCTGTTCAGGGCCTTCCCCTTTCTAAGCCACCTTATTGCTATTCTCAGCTCGTCTTAGTCAATTGGAGGAACGTAAGCTTAGTTCCTATACATTGGTTCCGGCTATTTTTTTTATCAAAACTGCCACCTATTTTGCCATTAAAAAGCATTGAAAAGTGCTCCCTTCATATCTAAAGTGTACTCTGGACTCCTGTTACCAGATGTTGGTAGCGATAAGTAAAAGCGTTGTCTTGTTTGAATAATCGAGATTAATTTCTGAAGAGAAACTTTTAGACTATCTGCTCTGCCGACTCTTATAGCAAATAATTTTAAGTCAACTGACTTTAATTGGGGCAGTTGTATAAAGTAAAGAAGATAGACAGGCGCGGAATGGCAATGTCGAATAAGAGCATTCGTCTCCAAACAAAGTGTTTCGTGTTGGGAAACCCTATACTAAATACTTCTCAATTAAAATGAAAAATCCACATAAGCTAAGCGACCGAACGTTCATAATCTCAGCCATCTAATCACCCCAATTCCTTTTTCGAGATGGAATGTGTTGGTATGTATGTCACAACACATCAACTTCCACTCGAGTATTGCAATGCAACTTCATTGAATGCAGTTGCAGTGGGAAGTCATCAATCATTTGTGCAGAACCTCTCTAACATTCTAACACACCGACATGGCTATAAATATTCGAAAATATTGCATAAATAATAATACAACTTTGTTGTGAAAAAATCTCCCTTTCCACATCAAACCAACTAAATGTCTAACTGACTGACATTTTGACTGATTCGCTCATTAAGCCGTCAACGAGTTGCATTGGGGAGCAAAAGTAGCTGCTGCAATAATCACAAAAGCAATAGCTAGCAGCAGTGACAGTTACGCATGCGCACGCTGGCGGAAAATGCACATGCAAGCGCGTTTCGAGGCGCATAACCAACTCGAACTGCACTTACATACTTCGCCTTCCATGCTTCTCTTTAACAATTATTCTTACTAAGCTTAAAAAAAAATTCCACGCTTTGACGACGTGCGCTGCACATGCATACATATGTGCGTATGGCTGTATAATGCTCGTAATGCCCACGGCTTTTTTGGCGGTGTGTGCATGCAGTGAATGGGCTGCATAGTGACACAAACGGTTAATTAAATAATTTTGGGTTGACTAATTGAGATGTGTTGGTGTCACATCAAAATGATGGATGCATCCTCATAGCTGTGACTAGTTCGTTTTCCACGTCTGCGTCAAATCGTCCAATCAACAGAACAGCATCACTAACATCGTGAATAGCGGCTTAGAAATATATGCATATGTTTACTATATGTTTGTCTACGTAGCACATGTGGATATGTTGTCGTTTTGGTTGATTTTATTTATTCAATTCCTACGCTTGCATTAATTAGTTCTTCCCTACAGATCTTGGGTCACAAATGGCGTACAAATTGCATGGCGGAATTGTAGTAATAACTTCTCTATCAACCATTGATCGGCTTAAATGAGATTATTAAGACAGATTAACAACGCTGATTGTTAAGTAAAATCCAAATAAATATTTTCATTGTGATCTTCGCTAGCGTTCAGAAGAGTACTGAAACCAAATCACCTGTCTTTATTTTACCGGATCCCGTTGCGTTCTTGAAAAGTTCCGTGTATAACGGGACTTTCCGGAAACATTTTCTTGCCAACCAGCATTTTCTCACGCTCGTATTTCAATCCCCTTCCTTTCTACTTTGTGGCGGTCTGGAACTCATCGTCATTCGATGTGGAAACGTGAGTACCGGTTATCAAAGGTAATGTATTTGATTACTGGTATTGTAGCGGCACTATTAGGCCGCGCCTATTTCGGTTTGTCCATCAGCCACTATGGACAAGCTCAACCAACGCCAGGCCCAATAAAAGAACTGTTTCGATGGGGTCGGACCCAAGGGAGATGAGTGGCATGCGAAGAGGAGAAGTCTGTAAATGTCGGAAACTCATTGGGGATATCAGAGTAGAATCTATGCAAGTAGCTATTGAGACGGCTACAACATCCGGGCCGTAATTGGGACAGAGTAGCGCGGGTCTTTCGTGGCAGTCAAAGCTTAGATTCTGCGATAAGTGGTAATTGGGCTCCGATCACGGCGTTCATAGGTCGAAAGTCGTAATAGGTGGCGAACGTCGGTACGTCGTCAGGTCCAGTGGTTGGTCGATGCAAGTCTGGACCTCATCAATGTACTCGTTCTGTTGGGGTGATCACCTATGTGGCATCCCTCTAGAAATTTCTTGCTGAGCATTTTGTTATGCTACCTTACGGGAAGAATTTGGGTCTCGCTGTGAAGCTGGTGCTCTGGTGACATCAGAAGGCATCCTGTCGCTGTCTGAAGTGCATCGTTCTGTTAAGCTTCAGCTTCTTTCACTGCGTTCAACTAGTCCACGGTGACCAAAAAGGCGCAGCACAGTTCAGATGCAGCCGGCCAACTGCCTCTTATGCTGCAAGCAACGATTCTTTTCTTTGCCCTAGGTGCTACCAGCGATCGACTGGAGAACCTCGTTGCGGATCTGTACTCTATTGACAATTACGGTTATGTGCGCGGATAAGGAAAGCAGCCTATCAAAGTTTACCCCGTAAATATTCGTATTGTTCACCGCCGGAATCGGTATGCCGTTGACGTGAATTCCTAGTCCTTCTTTGTCCAGGTGGTGAAGAGAAGTTAAGTTCTGTGTGCTCACTCTTTTTGTGGAGACGCTCGACCACCGGAATTAACGACAGCACTTTACGACAAAGCCACAACAATACGCAAATACTTTATCCACACACCTACACTCTTACTAACATTTTCAACAAATTATTAATATTTTTATTTTTTTTTTAATGATTCTATTTTACATTCTCCTAATCGCTTTGGCGACACCTTAATATTTAATTTACAATCGTCATCCAACCTGATACCATCCACAATTCAATACAATAAATAAACGTTTGGGGACTTTATTATGTTCACATTTAAATAAAACGCGCATACGTTATATGATACAATACTGTCCAAATTTCAACACGTGTCAAAATACGATCCACATTTCACTAAGATCCAAAAATTTAATGTGACAAGCTACTGTCCTTACCTCAATGCGATCCATAAACGATATTCGTTCCAATACTATTCACATTGCAATACGATCCACAAATACCTTCCACACCAAAAATCCACAAATTTCCTGCGATTGAGAAATATTAACACTTCAATACGATTTACAACCATAATTGTCTTTAATGCAATCTACAAACCAATACAACTCACAACCCAACTTATCTATTTAACTAAATGATATCCACATTTAATTACCATCCACAATTGTAATTTTATTAAGTTGTAATCAAATACATTTAAAAAAAAACCTTTCATTCCTAACCCAAATTCATCATATTTTTATCTTTTTATTGAACGCATTCCACTAAAATCTACCGTTATACTGGTCTTCATTCATTTTAATCAAACGTCCAAAATTTAATCCATTAACCCACTGAGCAAATTCCACGTCTAAACAAAAAACTAAATCTTTGCTTCTTCGCCTTCCGTCTTCCTTCCTTCCAGTTTGCTGTTGTCACTTAAGCTTTCACATTCTACCCTAAATCCGACAATGAACTTTCGCCCCTTTATACGGCAGCTGTACACATTTCTTGTATGTGTCAGACCATTCAAAGTACATGTCCTAAAAGCATAGTCCTATAACATATGTCTGATTGTCATCAAAAAAAGGGATGATATTCGTCATTTTCTTTGGAACTTTGTCCTACGTTTTCGGTTCATTTCTTAAATTCATACAGGGCGCCGCCTGATCCAATCCAGATGCCGGCTTGCAGCCGTACCTCGAAATCGCCCCACTAAATCTACTTCTCTTTTCCCGCCCTGACCCAAAATTCAGCACGGGTTGGTCATCGCATTTACAGATGGATTACTCATATTGGCCATGGTGAATGAGTATAGTCGTGTACCTTTTACCTTATTGTACACCATAATTTCTGTAGTACAGATAAAAAATAATTTTTTTAACTTTCCGCAGGTCTAAAGAATGAAGCATATTATAGTGCCCGCATTTATATAAGTACTGTAACGATAAAACGATGATATAGAATTGTTTTCGTAACTATAATATTTAATTCTTCGCAAATTTCTGCACAACAATAAGAAGTTCTCACACAAGAACCATGTAATCATAATCAACAACAATACCCAAGGCGTATGTGCCAAACATCATTCGTATACGTATTTATGAATAAAGGTCGCCGACAGTGCGTCCAATTAAATATATCCAACACATTTTTAACAACCAAAAATTCCCACACCCATTCACTTAACTCCATCACACCGCCACGCCGTATACGTTACAAGAATTCGTCGCTCCAAGCGAGCTTACAAACGCTGACACGTACTTACGACAAACTCGCCCGCAGAGTAGACAAGTGGTTACGTGCCACAATGTATGCGGCAAGAATAATTATGGATTATTAATAAGGCAATGTGGAGGTAATGAGTACCAAGTAAGTAGAACAGCGCAAGGAGAGCAGAGGAGTGGATCGGAGCGGAGCCGAGCGGTTGTGAATAACGCCTGATTACACACGCCAGCCAGCCTTGCGGTGGTCAACAAACAAAAGAAAAAAAAACTCATACAGCATGCTCTACAACGACGTCTGTGACGATGTCCCTCGCCATATCGCTGGACATGCATCTAGTACGCAACTAACTACTGGCAGCAACAGCAGCAGCGCCTGCGCAACAGCCAAGTGGCAAGTGGCACGTTCAGTAGTGTGGCAGCGAACAAGTACGACAAGTGCTGGCGCATGTTTCGATGGTGGCTGAAAGAAGAGAAGCCGCCACCGTCGTGCAAAGAAATTTTCATATCATCTGCTGGATTAGACGGACATACTACTACAAGAGCGTTAAAGCGTTTGCTTAGCCAGTTAGCAAATGAAGGCCTAAACACACTTAGTTCATCTCTACGACGTGTTTGCTTTTTTCTTTCGATTTTTGGCTTTTATTAGCATTCTGAGGACAAGCCCCCGGTTGTTCGTGCGTTCATCTAAGGCGCAATTTACACGTCTACAGCTTGCAGACAGACAAGTGTGTGCGAACGCTTTAGATTTAGTGTGTTTAAATATGGTATGCACACCATATCCTGCCTAGCCACAACGCATCGCTTGTCATCGCATGTTGCACGTTTCTTGTTGTCTGCCACTGTGCATACAGTGTTTGCCGCATTCGTTTGTGTCTGTTGCTAGCGGATCCGTTGGTGCCTAGCTAGTCATAAGAGCGCGGCATTATTCTGTCGTTTTTTGCAGGCAATTTTTTGTGCTGACCGCAAAAATTAACACAAGTTTTAAATTTTCCAAATGAGTAAGGCAACAAACCGCTAGCGAGTAAGCGACCGGTCCTTCCTACTAACATGAAATACCCATTTATCAGGTGTACTATGTGCATATTCACTTGTACGTACCTGCGCAGCATACAAATACACATACATATACATATTAGTGTTCTGCCATCCCCTTTATCCCGGAGCTACACATCTGTAAACACTGACGCTCTTACATAGTTGCTGTCATTAAGCTTATTGCAAGTTCAACTTTAGCCGACACCAGCATTTTTTTTTTATTGCAGCGGGTGTTCGTGGCCGTTGTGGTCGTGTAATGGTTTCATTCTTATCATTACTTTAATTAATTGCATGATAATTACATGTACACGCATATGCATATGTACGTACTACGTTGCAGTAACAAAATTTTAGTTAAATAAGGCAATCGTTCCCGAATGTACAAACGCCTTGTTCAGAAATGCATCAATGCAAAGCATCATCCTAAATATGTTTCAATTCGGCATTTGAATGGCGTATAGGAAACTCCCTTTAGTGTTGAGTGTTGATCCTTTTCTCACGGGTCTTTTCCAAGAATTAGCGTATTGTGAATTCTTGGTCTATGGTGGATTTGCCAGGTCTAAAGCCAATCAGTTCATTGACGGTGGGCTTCAGTCTTCCACACAATACGCTCGATATAACCTTGTAAGCTATGCTTAGAAGGCTGATCCCGCGGTAGTTGGCGCGTTGGAACATCGACTCTATCATCATCGACTGAGTGCTCGGGTTCTTCTTATCCACAACTTTCCGTGCTGCTACCATTCAGTAAGGTGGAAAAGTGTTGCCTTTATAATTTAAGTACCTTCTGGACATAGCAGCGTACGCAGCGTGGCCCTGTAGGCGGCATAATTTTTCTCTGCAGCTTTCTGACACTCCTCATCGTACCAGTTGTTCTTTCGGCCTCGCTGAATTCTGACTACTTCTTCGCCGGCGCTACTTAATGAGCGGAAAATGTGGTTCCACTACTCGCATGTATATGTCGGTTTGTTGAAGAGTGCTCTGCCACCTCCATATATGTATGTATGTATATGAAATGGGTCCCTAAGCACGATTTGAACTCAGTAAGTCATTAAAAGGACAATTTTGTGGCTTTTTTTGGAATATTATTGAGTACTGGCGTTATACAAAATTTGTAACTGCTTAATATAAAAATATGGCGCTCAAAAAGTTATTAAATTACCATTCATAAGTATATATAGGTACGTACGGTATTACATCCAGTTGTAGGATTTCTCCAACATAAATTCATTCGCACACTGCAATTTACAAATTTGGTTTTTTAATTGACACTTTGCTGCCAGCCGTTGCAGCCATTCCCGACGACAATGTCCTCAAGTAGCCAGTTGTTTTTTGTCAATTACCAACGA
>NW_016178793.1:0-7637 GCF_001687245.7 Rhagoletis zephyria | reverse complement strand
ACAGTTTTACTAGTCCGAGTCCGAGGAATACGGGATTGCACCTATAATAATAATAATATTTTATTAAAAATACCTTTAAAACATCTTTTCCTTGCTAGCGTCTATTTTTGTTTACTTTTACATTTGATATTTCCCCTCTTCTTCGCTAACATAGTTGATAAAACTAGCTTGGACGCTGATAAGTTATCGGCTTCTTTATTTCATTATCACTATTCTACAGAAAATAGTATTCTCCCAGACTATTACTTAACTTAAGACAAGGTTTAATTATGCATTAATTATAGATTTTAAAAAGAAGTTTAAAATTACATTTATCATCACTAAAATTTAAAAGTGAGGCATGAGAATTGCAAAGCCATATAATTCTGGCTATTGGCTCATTGTGTGCATAGGAGGTTCTGTATGTAGCCTCAATAAAAAGCTTACAACTACGTGATTGAAAAGTTGGCTCAGTCCCTTTGAAGAGATTCCGGATTTCTTGGCATTGAATGCTACCAGATAGGATGTTCTTATCTATCATGTTTGCCTACACATGATAGATAAGAAAGATCGTCTGTCCGACAGTGTATGTAACCCCAGCAATTTTCTTCTTGGTTCGTAACGTGTTATACCAGTAAGGGTATCATTAGGGGCGCCGGTAGCGGCGTCAATGAGAATACCAGTTGGGACGTCTGTAAAGGCGCCGACAGTCCACATGCGATGAAAATGTTTCTATCGAAGAAGATCCATAAGGGCAAATTTCACTGTGAAATTGGCCCTAAGTCTTTATTTTAACCCTCTATCGAGAATAACCGTTTACAGACGGTCATTCTTTTTTCTTCATTCACAACGTTAAAGTAGGCCGTGTCTTTTCAACTTGTTCAAATTTGTTTGTTGTAATATGTTGTTTATATGTAATGAAAGTCAATTTAGCACATGTCGATTCATTGCTTTGCAAAACGCAATCAAGTGCAGAAGTGAGTTGAATTTTTGCAAAAAATTATTTCATAAATTTACGTTTTTCTAACGCGTGTGAACTTAGTTGTGTTTGGTGGACTGTTTTAAAAAAATTCTTTTTTTGAAGGTAAGTGAGTATATTTTACCCTCGTATTAAAATTTGAGTGAAAACTTTTTAAAAAGTATGTTTTTTTCACCAAAAAATAATGACCGTTTGTAGACGGTTATTCCCACTTACGTGATATTTTTTGTATGCATTCAATAGTAAAAATATTCTGTTTTAGATAAATAAAGCGTTAGAAATTAGTGCTCCAAACCAAAATAAAAGGCGCAATCTTAACAAGCTCTCCGATGATGAAGTTCAGGCGTTTATGGACGCAATGGAAACAGATATTTCCGATGAAAGCGATGGCGATTTTGAGAGTGATGACAGCATAACAGATGCGGATTTTTGCCTTGAAGATACTGGCCCCAACTTTGGCATTCAGCCATTTGAAGGAGGGGCTCCGCAATCTGGGAAAATAGCACGATACGATCGAAAGATAAAATCGTATGTGGACGTGGATTGCCCACACATAATAAAAGAATACAACGCCCATATGGGTAGGGTCGACCTAATGGATGGGCTGATGGGCAGATACCACATTCGGTTGAAGACACGAAATGCAGCTACTCGTATTTTCTACCACTTACTGGATATGACGATGACGAATGCATATATTTTATATCACCGAATAAATCCATCTAAAGAAGCAAGGCAAGTGCTGCCTAATTTTCGCGAATCTGTTGCAGAAAGTCTGTCCAAATGCAAGCAAGGTTTGGTGGGTAGACCATCTGCAGGAATAGCAAAGCCTTCTTCTACAGGCACTGGAACGAAAGCCAAAATACCACGCGATGAGGATCGATATGATGGGTATGGACATAGCCCTGGAATGTCTGATTCTAAGGGGAAAAAAAGATGCAAATTTTGCAAAACCTCGGATACACAAATATATTGCATGAAATGTGGATTGAACTTCTTCGACCCTATTAAGCTGGTATTTCAGGGTACTATTTTATACATATATAAGGAAAATTTTAAAGTTAGGGGGGGGGGGCTCGAGCACCCCCCTGCCCCTACCTGGCTACGCCCATGTGAATCACTGATACCGAATTTGGCAAATTTATGTAACAGAATATGTAAATGACATCAAACTGAGCATGTTCTTCCATTGCTGAAATAATACTTCTGGTTATAATCGCTAAATTAGTAACTGTTGATTTTCCTGGGAGGAATCCACATTGGCAATCACAGATAAAAGGCTTTACATGATCATATAATTGTTTGTTTATAATATGATTAATAGTCTTAGCGCTACGTCTTGTTTAACTATCGCTCTATAGTTTGAAATATCACATTGATCGCCATATTTGAAAATTGGTGCCATAAAACATAGTCTCCAATAATTTAAGAATGTACTCGAACTTTCACAGACATTGAAGAGAATTGCTAAAGGTTTGGACACATTTTTAATGCATCGTATGAAAAAAAATTTTGCAGGGGAACTGTTGCATTCGTAATTAGAACTCGGCTTGAGGTTGGATATGGCAGATTCTACATCTTCCTCTATTATAGAGAATGTATTTAAAGCATCCGCAGGGTGTGAATCCGCTATGAATTCAGAAGCAAAATCGTAATTTTCATAGACCTTTTGAAAGAAAGAGGCAAATAGATCACACCTTTCGTGTGTTACGTTGGTGGTACCATCGTGCTCCATTTTTGTCGGGAAACCGCTGTTATTTCTTTTTGAATTAAAAAACGCTAAAATTTAGATTGATTGAATTTTAACTGACTCTCGCTATCGAAGGTAAATTTCTGATAAAGGGATTTATGCATCCTAACAAACTCGTTCCCGAGGCGTTCGAATTTTACCCTATCAACTATTTTTTGAGATCTTCTGAACTTTTCGAAAGCCTTATTTTTATAAGCTTTTATTTAACTTGGCCATCCTGCGGTAATCGCGGAAATTTCCAATCGATTTTAAACTAACTTCCCGACAAGTTAGAGACTTGAAATTTTCAGCATAGTTCCAATCACGATGACAATGCAATTTAATATATAAATTAATTCCCCATATGGTCCAGGGGTCTTGTTTCAAAGGCGGTCAAAGAATAGTAAGATTTATGGCTAACAGAGCGTAATTTGCCAAAGAACGTAAAACCACTATAAAATTGCTAAAGCTGCCGGCGGTAGTGTAGCAAAGCTATTTGTGGCAAATTCAAGATATCAACCTAGTCTAGATATGAACCTCGTTGTAGGAATTAGAAGACTCCAGATGTCGCCCCGGCAGAAGAAGTTAAATATTGCGCCTAAACATATGACATTTACATGTGCTACAGCGGAAATGGACGACACGCCATTTCTTTAAATGAAAATAACAGCTGCTATATGTACATATGTATGTTAATACAAAACGTAAGCAAATATTTTGCTTGCATAGTCTTCTGTTCCCTTTCATTGCAAGTTGAATTATTTTAATATCTATTGCAAAATTTTGTACATAAAATAAAATAACACTTTTTAATATACAACGCTTTTATAAATGGACTAAAAATTAGAAAATAAAATAATGTAAAAAAATATTTTTTAAAAACAAGCTTTTATTTAACATGTAAAATCAAAGGAATAAAATAAAGCAGTGTAACTAAAGATTTTTTAGCAAGAAAATTTTGTCAAAACTGCACTAAAATGAATAAAATAAAGTAAGTTAAGGTCTCGTTAAAGTTACTAAAAGCCACTGTCCTTTAAATCGGCTCTGCATTTTTCAGAGGTAAACTTTTAAACGCAGAATATGAAAAGTGAAAATGTCCCTTATAAAATATAATGAAAACCTTCCCCAGTTTAGTTTCGCGTTCCACTTAAGGGTTTTTATTAAATCGGTTATCTTTGTACAACCTATAAAGCACAGGGAAAGTTGTGCTCAGGATCGTGTTGCACGCTGAGTTTCCAGTTTCACTGAAAGAGAACAATAAACCCCCTGCTGCACAGTGGTTCAAAACTGGCATTTTGTGTTCATAATTCATTGGAGCCTTCATTTTTCACTTCATTTGATTAATATTTATTTTTTTTTAAGAAAGCTTACAATATTTGCAAGATACCAGTTGAACCTAATTTCTGAATTTCTATTTGATCATATTAAATTTTTTTGTGCAAACTGCAGAAAAAGTAGCAATTTGGAAGAAAATGTATTCTCCTGTTCCAGTTAACAAATGCTTCATAACAAAAACTAGTTGAAAACAATTGTATGGTTCTCTCAAAACAAAAAAAAAAATACTCAAACAAAAATTTTGAAATGTTATAAAAAAATGTTCACCAAAATAAATCTTTTTTTTTGCTGTTTAGTAAAAATTGGTTGAAAAATGAAGACTCCAGTGGATTATAAACGGTGACCATCCGTTCTGTTTTTTGCAGGACCGTACTGTTTTTCAAAGGTCGGTCCTGCGTAGTTTTTCAAACCTGAAACACCTGAAAATGTACTGATTTTTTTCAGGTGTCCTGCATTTGTCCCGCATTTTAATCGTTATTTTAAAATTATCGGACAATGGATGGATTTTCTCAAAAAAGGGTTTTTTGGTACTTCTCGTAGCTTTTCTTCAATATCGCATGAAAAAATCCCCCAATCAACGTAAGCGACTTACAGCTCGAAAGGTATTAATATGCTTCTTACCAAAATATATAACTTGTGGCGACTTCAATGAAAATTATTAGTGCTACAGGCGACCATTTGCATTTTGTCATCAAAGTCGAAAAAAGTGAGATTTTCAATCAAATACGCAGTTTTATTCGATGATTTTTTTCATTAGTTTAAAAATTCGACAAAGAAGATATATCATTACAGTAAATTTTGAGCCAAAGATAATGAAAATCGGATTAGAAATGCAGGAATGCTGCACAATTTATATATTTTTGTAAAGGGCACATAAATACCTTTGTAACTCGTCGTTTACGTCGATTTATGACGTCGATTTTTGATAAATAACTGCGAAAAGTACCAAAAAACCAAAAAAACGTGTTTTCATTTTGAACGACTCAAAATTTGCCTATAAAATAATATTTTAAAGATTTTCACTTTTCGTGTAAGCTTTTGTTATTATAATATGTTTTACTATACTTTTATAAATATTCATGTAAAAAAAAGATTAAAATCGATGAAGAAAACGTGATTCAAAGCTCAAAATGTATTAAGAATTTTGAATCATAGATACTCTTTTGATATTTTTATACTACGTAAATATATGTAGGCATATTTTTGAAAAATTGTCCTTCATTTTGAATCCATATTTATGGTCACCGTACTCATACAGCATAAATATCATCATTGGCTTATTTTTGTTGTTGTTTGAACACATGAAACAACAACAATCATGCTATTTATGCTATCTATGTACCATGCTAGACCGTATGCACCAGATCGTAAATACCCCTAGTGTGTTTTTGATATGTGTTTTCAGGCTTAATTGTTTTTTTTTTTTTAATCTTTAATGCATACTTTAGCATTATTGAGCACGCTCATGCTGACTGGATGAATTGAAGCGAATTGTAGAGAAAATTTGGGAAAAGTTGCTAAACATTTAACAGCTTTAATTTTAAGTTTGTTAGTATGGATTTTGTCGTCTAGACTCTTTGCCTTCTTAAATGACTAGAGTAAACTTCAGAAACATTTTCATTGTAATTATACCCAAGTGAATATGAACATGCAAAGCAAATTTGATTTCAAATGATAAAGTTAAGCGAATTAAAAAGTTGACGTCAAAGTCAGAAAAACCAGAACTTTAAATCAATTTCATTTTATAAAAATCAATTATGCATATACATATGTACAAATATGCTATTTAGTATATACATTTACATATCGTCGTTTAAAGTGCAAAACCGCGTATCAACAAAATGCAAAACCGCGTATCATCAAAATGCAGAACCGCGTATGTGAAGTTTTAGAAATCATTTTCTAGAGTGTAAAAACACCCATATTTCGAAATGGTTCTCTTTTTTAAAAAGAAATCGCACTTCTGGCTAGTATATTTCAGGACGAATGGATAAGGATTGAGCCAAGAGCTTGTGTGAGCAAATCCATTTTTTGGCAGCCAATGTCAGTTACGCGGTTTTGCAGAATGACGATACGCGGTTTTGTACTTTAAACGACGATATGTATATGTACATATGTATATCGAGCCATGTCCGGCAGAAATACGTAAATTACTTTTTTAATGGATGTTCCTATAGCCCAAGGGTTCCGTAGAGAAATCACCGGGATTCTGCTACTTTAATTTTGGTATGAATAAGCACGGCGCGCGGTCGGTTTGTGTTGCACACAAAAAGTGTTGAGCTTGCACTTGCTAGATTTTTTTTCTAACCGTTATGTGTTGTTGGGCGCTGTAGCCAGAGGGTTATATAAAACTTTCCACAAAGAACGCGATGAATTGCCAAATGAAATGTGAAATGTCACAACTGGGCACTTGATAAATCACCTGAAACCTTTGCCAGATTATTTTACGGAAGGTAGTGGTAATATCGGTTTAGTACCATTTACGAAGCATTCATAGATCTCCTGAGTATTTCGACATTGAAACACACATTTGAATCTGTGTCTCTGAAAGAGTTTTGGGTTAATGTTAAATATCATGAAGTCGCTAAAAGGGCCATCTTAACTTTGCTTCCTTCTGTCACAACGTAAGTGCGTAATTTTCTAAACTAAAGCTGATAAAAATCTGACTTCCGGCGTCCATGGCGGAATACAGGCTGAACTTATACTTGGCTTTACTGAGATTCGAAAATGACGTTTTGAGGCAAATGAACGTTATCAATGGCGTCATTGAACTGAAAATTAGACGGAAACAAATAAGAATAAATTAGTTCTTTTATTTGTATTCTCTAGTATTAAGCTTTTTATTCAGAATTTATGGGAATAAATACAGTGCTGTACAAAAGTAGTGGCATTAAAAAAACTACATAATCTGCATAAAGAGCCTTTTTTTGCATTAACTTATGCATCATCCTCTTTTAAATGTAAGCAGTCGAACAAATGCTTGAAAACTCGACATTTGCCTGCCGTTTGCCATTAGCGTAGGGCTGCCAGACGGCCTGGTTTTCCCGGACATGTCCCGGTTCTAGACTATTTGTCCCGGTGTCCCGGTCCAACCTTAAAATGTCCCGGGTTTCGTTTAAGAGTCCCGGTTTTCGATTTGATTGCACAAATTTTGAATAAAAATGACTACACTGAGAGAAACAATGCATTGTAATATTAAGAAAAATTTTATGAATTTACTGGGGGAAATAACGCATAGTAAACATGAATATTTTATATTTGATTATCGTTTTAAAATTTTCGTATTTAAAAACAATACTTTCATACCACGAACACGTGGTGTTGAATCAAACTGAACATTTGAATGCACATTTACATGTCTGGCTGTAGCTGAGTGCACGAAGATGCTTGCCACAAATTGCTAATTTCCAGAGGGTCAGGGTTCAATTCCCATTACAACCAGCATGGAATTTAAATATTTTTTTTTTATTTAACTTAATTATGAAAAAGCATCCGTTAAGTGCAAAGCGCTTCATTTTAATATTGGCGTATTTGAATTGAATATTTCTATACTAAATACTAAAATTTGTATACTTAAATTTATTACGAGTTGGGTTGGTGCTAGAGGTATACGCC
>NW_016178792.1:3916-7638 GCF_001687245.7 Rhagoletis zephyria | reverse complement strand
TGCCTGGAGCGTCTGTGTCCATTTGAACGAGATGGCCAAGCTAGCTTAGGGTTCCATTGTCTGTGTTACTCGCTGTCGCCAACGCGTAGAGGCCCGTAAATCTGCCGCAGAAGCAAATTTTTTTTGCTCGCATTCTTGCGCCATTTTTTTTATGGGAGAATTCATAACTCATTTAAAAAAAAAAGTGATGATAGGTTATGCGTGATGCCTTTGTACTCATTTACATGTCGTCGCTTGGCGCGCAATACCTAGTACATACAAATTTCACAAATAAACAACAAAAAACTTATTTTCTTCAAAACTTTTGAGTGGATTGCTAAATTATCTTACCAACTATGAGCTTTTACTATGTATACTGTATTCATCATTAACCCTTAATTAGGCGCATGAAGTCACGGCCATATCCAATTCTGAAATAAAAGTCTTGGTGTACTTGGAGCGCGTTTGTACTTCCTAACTCCTCGCGGTGTACGTAATTAACTCACCGCCAGAACATTAGGGTTTTATTTAATTCTTACACCCCTTTTCCAAGAGTTGTTTTTGTTTTTTTTTTTGGGTTACGCGAGACCCCATGCGACTAATTGTGTAATTTTCTTCATGCGTATAATTAAGGTTTAATTTCTGGTCTCGGCAACAACTAAGACGGGGTAACCAAAATATTTATTTTTTTTTGCGGCCACCTCATATTAGGTATTGCATTTGGCGTATACGTACGAGGTATTGTGCGCCAATCGATGATATAAGTACGTATATATGTGCGAGTGACTCCCCTTTTTCCAAAACTGTATTAGCAGCTGCTATTGCAAACACATGCAATGTCTTTTTTCTCCACCCAATATTTGCACATTGCCACTTACTATGCAGCTCGAAACCGAATAGTCAACCGCCGCGCCGGCAACAACAAGAACAATATGCCAAATATCAATCCTTTCATCCCTTTCACCAACAGTTGCTTGAATTGTATTGTTCAGTAATATTTTTGCAAATCCCGTCGAGCAACGAGGGAGTTACAGCTTAACGCAATAAAATACTTACGCAAAATAGTGAAATCACTGGGGTGTCCATCTTCGAATTAGTAAAGCAACTAATACGTATCCACATCAGGGTATCTCAGAACATAAGAAGATACTTTTTTCTGGGAAATTCCATAAGCAACGCCCTTAAACTTTTCCTTTTGCCCTAACCAACATATATTTATATAGATAAGGTTGCCGACTTGAAGTTGAGATTTGGGTTCCGACTACTAAGATAATCACATGGTGTGACAACATTTCATTTCACTTAAACAATCCGAATGTTTATTATTGAATTATATTAAATAAATTTTTTTTCGTTTTTAGTTTGACTAACTGGTGTTTAATTTGTAGGCTGATCTTGCAGAAGCACAGTTGAGCTTTTGTTTTAGGAAAACGAGACTTCCTACTTTGTTCATTATTTCGCGCTACAACAACTTTAAAGAAAAGTGTTCTACCGATCGCAGATTTGTACAGCTCTATATCTATAACCGGAACAGGCAACTAACTCTAGGCCTACGGGTTATTTCACTTCAATTGAAAATTTGCGAAGTCGCATTCCCATCGGGGAATGTAGATCCTGCCTTATTCATCACTGACGATAAATATGTATTTTTTACGTTTACGTGTGTAAAAATCCTTTTTTTAGCGACTTTACACAATTCTACGGGTGAAATTAAACAACAGATGTGTATTTTGTAGCTTGTAAACACTAACGTACTAAAATTTACGCACACCGCAGCAGCTAAATTACACTCTAAAAAGTCTGTTTAAAAGTGCGACTATAAATCGAGTATATTTTTGTTTATTTTTGCAATTTTTTCGTAAATTTACACGATAAATATGAATTTTTCTAATTTACACATTTTCGTGTCCTTTTTGTTAGCGACTTTACTCAATTTTACGGGTGAAATTAAACAACTGATGCGTATTTTTTTAGCTTTCGTAGTAAATTTACGCACACCACAGCAGCTGAATTAGATACAACGGTTCTTTGCTCAACAAAACTATCGAAATGAGGTTAGCGAAGGTATGCTTTCAGTTTCAAAGTTAATGATATAATCGATAAAACACTTGTACGTTCCAAATTAAAATAGTTTATATATTTTATATTATGGATATAAATGTTTAAATATTGTGTTTAAATATAACACATTTGAGATTAAATTTCGCGTAATTATAGTACACAGTTTTAAACATTATTGCTGAAATTTAAACCTATTTTGTATTAAATTAAACACTCTTGGATTAAATATTGCACATTTGGCATTTAATTTCGCGTTATTTTTGATGCAAACTTTTGAAATTTAAACAAACTATTCGCTGAGTGATCGAGCACGTATTTTTGCGAATAATAAGGCACGTAAAATTACACTATTTTTTTAGAGTGTACAAACGTAAAGTTTGGTACCAAATTAATTTTGCGTGGCAAAATTGGCTTATTTACGATGTTTACGTGGTTACGAGACATTTACGCGTTACCATTCATATCATGCATCAAAAAGTGCGATAGCGATCCGAAAATTGTCGCTAACTGGTTACAGAATCTCCACACAGGGTTGGACCAATTGTACTAAATCGAAATTTTTTCTAGCACTAGAGATTTAGTGGTAGTGCATTTCAAATTTCACTACCACTATATGGTTAGTGATAGCGCATTTTTTTAATTTTTTTAATGAAATATAATTTTCTATCCACTTAGTGCTAATGAATTTCAAATTTTACTACCACTACACGAATAGTGGTAATGAAATGCTTAGTCCATGAAAAATTTAGTGCAGCGTGCCCAACCCTGTTTAGGATTTACGTAGGGTTGCCAGACGTACTGATTTTATCAGTACAGTACTGATTTTTCAACTCTCGCACTGATTTTATTCATTTCTTCAATCAGTACGCCAATGTCCTGATTTTTCAAAATTAGCACTGATTTCTACTGAATTTTTAATTCTGAACATACAAATATGTAATATGGGTCTTCCTACCGAGCTTGGTACTCGGTAAGTCGGTATTCGATAATTTTTCCTCATGTATTTTGTTTGTGTAATCCCAACAAAAAACGGTACTCGCTTTTAGTGGTAACGTGTTTTAGAAGGCATAGCATTGTAATGCCTTCGAATTTTTTCGCTTCTTTTAGGCATTGCCGAAAATGCAAAGTAGCATTTCCTATAATATTTCTATTTTTAATTCGCTTCTTTGCTTCATTTCGGGGAATGCAAAGAAGAATGCTGCATCCTAGTCAGCTGAAAAAATTAATTATTTTTCTACCGTTACTTTCTGTGGAAATTTTTCTCGCATACAAATCATGTTTTGTCTTGTTCAGTTTGCGGCGAAGTTGAAGTCAGTCAATGAAGTGAAGTACAAGAAAGAGGAAATACAATTTTAAACTTAATTAAATATGCACGTATGTACATACCGATTTTTACGTAAAATATAAATACCTAAATACATATGTACATATGTACATATGTATGTATAAAAACTGATTTATAAAGATTTTAATCTTTTAAGACAATCTGTATTTTCTGTTTTCAATTTAATATAAATAAGTATGTACTTTTCTAGTCATTCTACATTAGTTTCTCTGTAAGGAATTATTTGTTCGCTTCTCTGGATGCGTTCTTTTTTCGTTCGAAGGTAATGCTGCAGGTAAGGGCTTACAGCCAATGATATGCCCATGTTAAAATAATGCCTACTTGAAGCGAAAGGGTA
>NW_016178792.1:0-2340 GCF_001687245.7 Rhagoletis zephyria | reverse complement strand
TATTTATATAATTTGAAAAAATCTCCCTACTATACAAATATGTACAGCAATATTAACTAATATTTTCAAATGTTGTGAGAGGGAGTAACAAAACAAAATTACTTTTAAGGCGCAGCGAAGCATGCCGGGTATTCGCTAGTGATATTATAAAAGTATTTTATCCACATACATGGTAATGTGTACGCTCATGTTAAAATGAACAACATTTTTAGTTTTTATGCGCTAAATTTTATACCAAAATATTGTTAAAAACAAGTACTCTGGCGTTACTTTCTGTTACTTACATCCATATTTTCCCCCTTGAATAAAAGTGTACTGGAAATTATTGAGTTTTATAGCATGAAAAAGTCTAAGGTACTGATTTCGCGCTAAAGAAATCTGGCAACCCTATATTTTCGTCAAGAGAATACTTTTTTCAACATGATTTTTTATTTTTTAAACGAGCGGACCTAAATAAAGGTAACCATTCTAAAAAAAGAATTATTAACAAAACCAACAACCACATGATCAAGACTAAATAGCACTGGAATAGCTGCGCTTGATTGTAGTTGGTTTAACAAATGAAAAAAGTGTAGAAAGCAACAAGAATTTTTAAGGCGATCTTACCACAATGCGTAGGCAACCGGCTGTGTCAGCTGGGGTCGTTGGATCGAATCCCACTGAAAGAATTGTGGTGAGGAAATGTGGTGATTTCCGAAATAGCTATCAGTTCTACCATTTTTGTAAATTATTGTTGCTTTTCTACAATAGTTTTTCATACAAAAATTTTTAATATTTTTTTAAACATTCAAAACAATCAACCTGTGCCCTCAGAATTGCAACCGTTAGCATCGCACAATTTCAAAATGCCCCGGTAATCTTGAGACGATTAAGTACTGAAGTTGTAAAAGTCGCAACGTTTCTGAACCAAACAACGATTTCATGTTTTTCTCATAGGGTATGAATTGTGCGTATTTGTGCTGAGCTGCATAAAGCTTGCACTGGAACATACCCACTTTCGCCAGCCCAGCGTCATATGTTTTGTTGGACACTCGTTCTCATTCGCAAATAGGAAATATTCGATACAAACATTTTTTTGTACATACATTTTCTGACGCATTCACCCACGAACAATGTGAAATGCAATAAAAAGCTACTTTTTGCACGGCTGTTTAAAGCGAAAACAAAGCAGAGTCAGTACACAAATTTTCCGACCGAATACTAGTTACAAATGGGATGCTGCATGTAACTGAATAGATATTAATGCATTTTTCTTAATTCCTACGTTTTTTTTTTTTGCAATTATTGCGATTTTTTAATTAATCAAACTTCTTTTGGCTGTTTATTTTATGTTTATTAGATATGTTTTTTTGAAAAGGTATATCTCACTGTCTATCAAAAACCACGAAACCAAAAATTTCAAACTTTGTACCAGATTTATAAAACTTCGACGAATTTGCAAGAATTTTCATCAAAATTTCAAACTTTTTATCCAGAATCTTCAAACAAATTCTATGTATGCAGTTTTGTTTCCCATCAAATTTCAATACAATGATGTGTAATTTTTAAGTAGCTAGGACTCAGTTGTTTGTTTTTATGCTGCCGCTAGAACCTTGTATGAATTCGCCTGTAAGTTATGATAGTTAGAAAGATGAAAGTTCGCTTATTTATTTAAAGATAAATATTTACAGTTTATCACACAAAAGCACAATTGCAAAATTGTACACTTAAATAATTGTTTTTGCTGCGATAAAAGTGAAGCTATGCAGTGATGTGCGTCAATCGATTATATTTAATAACAACAAACATTTGCTCTTATCATTAGTTCCGAAAGATAACGGAAATTATTCAAAATATGTATTGTACGTATATTTTGATGTTTTCATTATATTTAATTTGTTTCTACCCACTGTGCTATCATGCATGTATTTTGCAGCTCGGTTTGCCTTTTAAATCCTTACAGCTTTAGAAATGAAAGTGCCATCAACGATTATACATATATATTTGTTCAGTTTTGTTACTGCAGACTTATGAAGTTATTTGTTTTAGAGTGCGTTTGTGTATTTTTTAATTTTTATTGTATTATTTTTTTTTTTGATTTATTGATTTATTCCATACCAGCGAAAAGCAGCTTACACAAAAAAAAAATCGTTGCAATTCCCTAGCTTTAGCTCTGCGAATTTCGAAAGTCAAAATCAAATAAAACGGCTAATTGGTGCCATCTGTCACGAATAAACGGGAAGACCGGTTTTGATTGTTTTCAGTGCCGCGCTACATAGTTACTACGTGTTCAAATTTTTAGTACCCAGTTATTAGTCAGAAGCCGAATAATTATTTATGCATGTACAATTATTTACCATT
>NW_016178790.1:0-7640 GCF_001687245.7 Rhagoletis zephyria | reverse complement strand
ACCAGCAACCGCCGTATTTGATCGACTGCCGAAAGCACGATACTACATTAGGACGATTGCCGAAAGCACGAGAGCTCATTTGGACGGTTGCCGAAAGCATGAGAGCTCATTGGGACGGTTGGCGAAGGCAAGACGCCGCAGTTCGTTTGTTGCNCTGACTTCGGCAAACAGTATTCCGAGTCAACGTGCACGAAACCAGCAACCGCCGTATTTGATCGACTGCCGAAAGCACGATACTACATTAGGACGATTGCCGAAAGCACGAGAGCTCATTTGGACGGTTGCCGAAAGCATGAGAGCTCATTGGGACGGTTGGCGAAGGCAAGACGCCGCAGTTCATTTGTTGCAGAAGTCGTTTGACTTGTTGCCGAAAGCACGAGAGCTCATTTGGACGGTTGCCGAAAGCATGAGAGCTCATTGGGACGGTTGGCGAAGGCAAGACGCCGCAGTTCGTTTGTTGCAATTGAATGGTAGACGCGCTATAAATACATACATGCATATGAGACTACAAATTACCCTTTACATTGTAAAGTTTACAACATTAGTCGTGCTTTCGGCAACAAGTCAAACGACTTCTGCAACAAATGAACTGCGGCGTCTTGCTTCGCCAACCGTCCCAATGAGTTCTCATGCTTTCGGCAACCGTTCAAATGCCGCGTTTGCTAGTTTCGTGAACGAGCATTCGGAATATTGTTTTGCCGAAGTCAATATCAGTATGAGCTGTTATAAGTATCGTTCACTTGTGGTGGCTGTATTTGCAAGACAGCACGCTATGCGCTGGTGTTGTCATCCTCTAATTTCTTTAAGGAATCGATACTACTAACCCACGCGCTGCTCAGTCATACAAAGCAGCAGTATTGATTGAGCTTGCAATAGTTGGCGTTCAACGCAAGCCAGTCTCTGATGCTGTATGAGTGAAATAGTGTGAACAATTCATGTGTAGTCATGAATTTCCACAAATAAATTCAAATTACAGCGAACTGCAAGCGAACGTACGTTGTTGTTGTTTTAAGTACATTTCTTGATAAATTTGACAACTATACCGCAGTGGACCTTTTATAATACTTTCGGTCTTGTACAAAAATTTTAGTGAACGGACGTGTTGTGCAATAATATTTTCAGCGAACGTACGTTGTTCTTGTTTTAAGTACGTTTCTTGATAAATTTGACAACTATACCGCAGTGGACCTTTTATAATACTTTCGGTCTTGTACAAAAATTTTAGTGAACGGACGTGTTGTGCAATAATATTTTCAGCGAACGTACGTTGTTCTTGTTTTAAGTACGTTTCTTGATAAATTTGACTACTATACAGCAGTGGACCTTTTATAATACTTTCAGTCTTGTACAAAAATTTTAGTGAACGGACGTGTTGTGCAATAATATTTTCAGCCTTTACAAGATATGCATTTGCATATTTAAATGCTACTTTTTTGTATGTACCCGTAAGTAGCATTTACATATGGGGATACATATCTTGTAAGAATGCTTTAATACTGTTCGATTAATGCATTTTGGTATGTTTGAAGCATGAATACAGCCATATTCATACAGCAGTTGTACAAGTGTATTATTAGAGTACGCGTACGCTTTGAGAAACCACATGTGTTAAATGGAAATGAAGGTTCATTTATAGTGGCATGTATACCCTCACGTACACAATACATTCACAAAACCGGTAGTAGACTGTCTCGCTTTGGTTTCGGAATGCTTACGCATTGAGAAGAAAAAGCTTACTGCCAATATAAAAGCATTACATATATGTATAGTAGTTATCCATTCCCCTGGCTGAATGGCGAAGTGAACAATACTAACGATCTTTTGTAAATTCCGATGTCAAATGAAACGTAAAAAACAATATCTACGATGCATGTAACCTGCCTATGTATCGGTGTGTAGCAGGACAACATCTGCTGTTGTTGTTGTTGTAGCGGCTACTAAGCCCCGTTCGGGTCGGCTCATCCATCAACGTTGTCGTCAATCTCAGCTAGGGGGAGGCCCAGGAAGTGTGTCACTTCCACAAGGCTGTCCATATGGACAGGGGCGTCAGCTGAGTGGGGTTCTCAGGGCATATGAAGAGGTGCCGGGAGTCATGTGGCGACTCTCCACACGCCGGGCATTGGTTGGGCACATCCTCGTTGATTCTACTCAAGTAAGAGTTTAGCCTGCTTCAATAGCCAGAGCGAAGTTGGGCTATTGTTGTGCGGGTCTCCCGAGGCAGACAAAGTTCTGTCCCGTCCACGTCCGGTTTTTGTGTGCCTAGAACGGCATTCACAGGGCGGGTGTCTAAATAACTTGAGACTGATTCCCTGTGAATGCCGTTCAGGGCCTGTCGGTAGGTTGACGCTACCAGAGGTTGTTTGATAAACCTCTGGACTTCGTCCGTCAGTTCGTAAAGATGCCTCCTGACGTGCCTTGGCGAGGGCTCTTCCGCGAGCAGGTGCCCGCTGGGATGGCCACGTCTGTGGCCCCCAGCAAGGAACCGCTTGCAGAGCATTATGCTATGCTCCTTGACTGGGAGCATCTGGGCCTCATCATGTAGGTGGTGTTGGGGCGTCATCAGGAGGCATCCTGTCACTGTTTGTAATGCTGTGTTTTGGCAGGTCTGTAGCTTCATCCACTGCGGTCTGCTAGTCCCCGGCGACCACACGGCCAATTGCCTTGTATGTTGCCAACAACGTTTCTTTATCTTTGCCCCAAGTGCTGCCGGCCAGCGATTTGAGGACATTGTTGAGGCTCTGTACTTTATTAACAATTGCGGTAGTATGCGCCGAGAAGGAGAGCAGATTGTCGAAGGATTTTCGGGTTATTCACCGTCGGTATTGTTACGCCATCGACGTGAATACCCTGTTGCAGTCTGACCTCCTTCGTCCAGGTGGTGAAAAGGGTTGCCGAGGATTTCACAGGGGATAGGGCATGGCTCCTTGCAGTGAAAAAGCGAGAAAGTTCGGCGAGATAACCGTTTACTTTCGAACACAAGTCATCAATTCCATTCCCAGACGCCATGATCGAACAATCATCAGCATAAGAGTTACCCTCTGGTGGTTGAGGAAGCTTTGAAATGTAATAATTAAACAGTAGCGGGGACAGGACACCATCCTGTGGTACCCCCTGTTTAATTTTACGTGGCTTGCTAGTTTTGTCTCTGAAAATTACTGACGAGTGTCGACCACTCAGGTAATTCGCCGACAACCGTTTGAGTCCCTGTGGGAGTGAGGAGGCCTCTATATTTTCTAGTTGCGTTGAATGACTGTCCAACGCTACTAGAATAGTTCTCTCACAGGGGCGGTCGCGGTTAAGGCCACGAGTTATCTGAGTGTATATGGCGTTAAGTGCTGTTGTTGTGATATGCACTTTACGGAACCCATGCTGATGCTTCGCTGGGGTCAGGTGGTTCGTAAAATACGGGAGCAGCAAGGCCTCGAGTGTCTTCGCTAGCGGGGAAAGGAGGGTTATCGTGCGATACGATTCTCCTTTGTTGGCTGGTTCCCCCGGTTTGAGCAGTGGGACCACTCACCCCATTTTTCAGATGTCTGGAATGACGAGAGTGGCCATAGACAGGTCGAGGACCTCCGTTAGTTATGCTACCCCCGCAGGAAGGCTTTCGCCTTGGGTTTTGGCATTTTGTGCAGCCTTCTGGTCACTCGACGTTTGGCTTTATCCACCGGAGGATGCAGAATGAACTGCCGGCTAAAATAGCTCGCGCATCGCTCCGGGTCAGACGAAGCGTGGTCACCAAAGTCTGTTTCGACTCTGTCGTCACGCTTCGTCGGGTTGGACAACGACCTCACGGTTTGCCAAATCTTGCTCACAGCAGAGGCGAAGTTGCAGGTCTTCAAATGCTTTTCCCATTTCTTCCGCTTATGTACGTTCACAAGTTACCGAATCTCCGAATTGAGATCCCTAATACGGGGATTTCCGGGATCGGCCTGACGAAGGTTGTCGCGCTCATCAGCTAGAACAGCCGCTTCAGCAGGAAAATTCGGACGTGGATCCTTAATACATCCTGCTGGGATGAAGCGAGCTGCTGCAGCAGTGGCGGAATTTACGTTCACCTAAGTGAACGCCGGTTGGTATGGGTAGTGCAGTGAAGGCGATATCAGTAACATCCGCAAAGNCAGTTCGGACGTGGATCCTTAATACATCGTGCTGGGATGAAGCTCGCAGCAGCGGTGACAACCCTGCGGAACTTACGTTCACCTACATGAACGTCGTTTGGTATGGGCAGTGCAGTGAAGGCGCCCTCAGTAACATCAGTGAAGCCTTTCCAGTCAGCTTTGGAAAAGTTGACATAAGTCCGGTGATCCACGGAAGCAAAGTCGGCAGGTTTATCAATCGAGATGACTATGGGCAGATGGTCTGATGCTAGGGTCAGCATAGGTCGCCATGATACGCTGTTTATCAGACCAGCGCTGACAATTGTTAGATCTGGCGAGCTGCCGCAGCTGCCCATATTCCTGGTGGGTGTGTCGTCGTTCATTGTGCAGAATGTCGAATCGTCTATCTGCTCAGCCAGATGTATTCATTTATTTCATTTATTCAAACAGTCCAGGAATACAACACAATATTCTTACCGACTATGCATTAAAACTAGTATCTATTAGTTAAAAATATATTTTAAAACTAAATTTTTTAACATCACTCCTGGTAGTGAGAGATCAATGTCTTTAAATTCATTTAACTCTCTCAGAGTACGCGAAATTGGAGCATTAAGAGCATAGGTAGATTTAAATCTATACACATGAAACATGTCAGTATGTCGTAAATTTTTGACGGAAATGTTGAGCGGAATTCTATACAAAATCTCAGCACAATCAATCGAACCTGTCAGGACATTTAAAACAAATGAACAAGCCAAAAATTTTCTTCTGTGCTGTAGCAAGTGTAGGTTTAATAGAAGACAACGGGAATTGTATGAAGGCAAAGGTTCATCAAAATTTAGCGAATGCAATGCAAATTTTATAAATAATTTCTGTATACGCTCGATCCTATTTATATGCGTTATTTGGAAAGGCCGCCAGATGAAAGGTGCATATTCCAAACGGTACCTAACAAATGCAATATACAGTTTTTTGAGGGTGTAAGGGTCTGAAAAATCTGAACTTATACGACGAACAAATGCTAGCATCGCATAACCCTTTGCAACTACAAAATTTATATGACTAGCGAACGTAAGCTTCGAGTCAAAGAAAATTCCTAAGCCTTTGATTTGATCCACAGACTTCAAATTAGAACCTGAAATATGGTAGGTCGTTGTTAAGCAATTTAGCTTTTTAGAAAAAGCTACATGAAAGCATTTGTGAATGTTCAAATAGAGACGGATTTTCATACACCATGAATGAACTCTGTCAAGGTCAGATTGCAGCAGAACTTGATCAGCAGCGGACGATATTGCAGAGTAAATCTTTAGGTCGTCAGCATAAAGAAGAAACTTCGAATATAAAAAGCAAGAACTTATATCAGTTATAAAAATGGTAAACAAAGNGGACGATATTGCAGAGTAAATCTTTAGGTCGTCAGCATAAAGAAGAAACTTCGAATACAAAAAGCAAGAACTTATATCATTTATAAAAATGTTAAACAAGAGCGGCCCAAGAATACTACCTTGCGGAACTCCTGACGTTGCAAGATATGGGCAACAAGTATTGTTGTCAAGTACGACTGAATAACTCCTACCAGATAAGTAGGATTCTATCCGTTTTAGAAAAGTAGCGTGAAATCCTAGAAAGTTTAATTTACTAAGCAAAATTTTGTGCGAAACCCTATCAAAAGCCTTGGAAAAGTCGGTGTAAATGCTATCTACTTGGAGGCCTGCTTTAAAACTTGCTAGGCAGTCATCAGAAAAAATTGCCANTTATCCGTTTTAGAAAAGTAGCGTGAAATCCTAGAAAGTTTAATTTACTAAGCAAAATTTTGTGCGAAACCCTATCAAAAGCCTTGGAAAAGTCGGTGTAAATGCTATCTACTTGGAGGCCTGCTTTAAAACTTGCTAGGCAGTCATCAGAAAAAATTGCCAGATTAGATACTGTAGATCTGCCCTTAAAAAACGCATGTTGATTCGGGATGATTAGATTAGAAACTGAAGAAAACTCAAATACTTTAGCAATTGTTGTCAATTTCGTAACAGGCCTGTAATTTGTAACCAGGGATGTTGCGAATGTGAAATTTCAGACATCTGCGGATGCGAATGCGGATGCGGATGTCGTAAGAGCATTCGCATCCGCGGATGTCTAGTATTTTTAAGAAATAATTTATGAAAGTAAATTAGCTAATTTAAGTAAATGAAAAAAACGGAAAAGTTAGTGATTTTTAATGTTTATTTTATTTAGTACTTGAAATTAAAAATAGAAGCATTATCTATACTAATTATATAAAGAGAAGTCCCTTTTTTTTGTAACAGGTAATCTCGCGAATGGCTGGTTCGATTTTCATGAAATTTTGTATACAAATTGCTTTCGGTAACCACCATGTTTTAGGCTAAAAAAATTTGACTTTCTTTTCGGGTAGGTGGACCAGGGACCGGTCTATTCGAAAAAATCGTATTATAGTCCGATTTGCTTAAAATTTAGTACGTAAGTAGATTTTTAGCATATATTAGCATATATGACCCATTTTTTCCGGGAAGTGGTCCAGGGACCGATCTATTCGAAAAAATCGTATTTACGGTCCGATTTGCTTAAAATTCGGTACGTAGGTAGCTTTTTAGCATATAATAGCATATATGATCCATTTTGTCCGAGAAGTGGACCAGGGACCGATCTGTTCGGAGAAATCGTATTTATGGTCCGATTTGCTTAAAATTCGGTACGTAGGTAGCTTTTTAGCATATATGATCCATTTTGTTTGAGAAGTGGACCAGGGACCGATCTGTTCGAAGAAATCGTATTTATGGTTCGATTTGCTTAAAATTCGGTACGTAGGTAGCTTTTTGCCTGGATAAGCTTATAGATTCCTGTTTTCCAATTTTCATGCAATTTCGAATATAAATAGCTTTAAGTAACGACCATATCAAGGGGCGAATTCGTCACTAGGCAAGATTTTTTTGCGCCAATCAGAAACAACGGATACTGTCAAAATATAATTATAATCTATTTCTATCTATACAAATTATATAAAGAGAAGTCCCTTTTTTTGTAACAGGTAATCTCGCGAACGGCTGGTCCGATTTTCATGAAATTTCGTATACAAATAGCTTTCGGTAACCACCATGTTTTTGGCTAAAAAAATTTTACTTTTTTCGGGTAGGTGGACCAGGGACCGGTCTATTCGAAAAAATCTTATTATAGTCCGATTTGCTTAAAATTTAGTACGTAATTAGCTTTTTAGCATATATTAGCATATATGACCCATTTTTCCGGGAAGTGGTCCATCGACCGATCTATTCGAAAAAATCGTATTTACGGTCCGATTTGCTTAAAATTCGGTACGTAGGTAGCTTTTTAGCATATATTAGCATATATGATCCATTTTGTCCGAGAAGTGGACCAGGGACCGATCTGTTCGAAGAAATCGTATTTATGGTCCGACTTTTTAGATTTTTCATGCAATTTCGAATATAAATAGCTTTAAGTAACGACCATATCAAGGGGCGAATTCGTCACTAGGCAAGATTTTTTTGCGCCAATCAGAAACAACGGATA
>NW_016178789.1:525-7640 GCF_001687245.7 Rhagoletis zephyria | reverse complement strand
ATGAAAATGGCTAGCTTAGCTGCGGGAGAGTGTTATGTAAATATTTGTGCGTGTCACATCTTTTATTGAGTACCTATTTAATAATGTGAAAATAAAATAAGTGTTTTTGTAGATAATTTTTGACAAAGCAGTTTATGGAATTTGGTTATTTATAGCAAACAAATATGATTAATTACACGCCTAAAGGCTTCAATTCAATTTTGTTTGACAGGCAATCGCTAATTTAATTCAAATGACTTGATAAATTCATACGTTGGTAAGGTACAGCTGCGGGCAAGTAAAATAGTAGCAAAATTAAAAATGATCGGAACTTTTGTTTCATTATTTATTTTGAATAATTTTCATTTAAAATATAGTTCGATCTATAACAGAAACAACATAAACACAAGTTTCAAAGCTTGCAATTAATTGACAAAAATTAAAAAAATTAAAAAAAATATTTAATAAAAATTTCAAATTTTTTATTTAAAGAAATTTTTTGTCATAAAACTGCATGCCCATTTAATAAAGTGCAAATTTTTAGTCGCTAAAAGCTGTTGAGCATTTTCTTCCTTAAAACTATTTTTGTAAAAAATGCGCTATAAAACTGCATACGCGAAAATTTCTAAAAATTCTGAATACAAATTTTGAAATTTTTGTGATTTTTTTTTTGTGTCTGATAAATTTTAGTGAAGTTTATGCAATTTTTAAATTGTTACTTATATGGTTTCAGTTATAGATCGAAATGCATTTTAAGTGGAAATTATTACAGTGAATAAATAAACATAAGATGCAAACAATATAATTTTGAATGTTGCTATAATTTTATTGCACGTAGCTGTACTAAAATAACTTCAAAGAGGTCAATATTTTTTTTTATTTTTTTGTTTGTTTTGTTAAATAAATAAATTTGGTATAATTTAAATGAGTACTGGTCAATTAGCCTACAATCGAACAGACAATTTGTGATAGGAAAAAAAGTAATTCNTTTTATTTTTTTGTTTGTTTTGTTAAATAAATAAATTTGGTATAATTTAAATGAGTACTGGTTAATTAGCCTACAATCGAACAGACAATTTGTGATAGGAAAAAAAGTAATTCTAAGCGTTAATCAATGGAATTCAGAGTTCTAAATAGAAATTGATAATTGTGGTAGTGGGGTAGTAAATAGAAAAAACACAAAGCACTTATTCTATGAAAACAAATGCCTTATTACCACGTAATAGGGTAATTTGATGTGCACACATTTTTTGTACAGCTTGGCAGATCATTAGGCGATTTAGTTACGTGCGTAAATAGGCTAGGTAATTTCATTTCATTCTATTCATTTTATCGTTACCATATCACAACTTCTTCATACATANAGTCAGGTAGTCAGGTAGTAAATAGAAAAAAAAACACAAAGCACTTACTCTACGTAAACAAATGCCTTAGTAGCACGTAATAGGGTAATTTGATGTGCACACATTTTTTGTACAGCTTGGCAGATCATTAGGCGATTTAGTTACGTGCGTAAATAGGCTAGGTAATTTCATTTCATTCTATTCATTTTATCGTTACCATATCACAACTTCTTCATACATACTTCGGTAATAGTTCAGGACTATTTGAGTATCATTTCATCACTAGTTTAAAACTACGCCGAAATGATCTCGAATATAACCTAAAACTGGCCTGAAGTTGTCCTAAAGTGATTCCGAAAATGTTGTGAATGTGCGCCGAAATGAACTAGACCTAAAATAATCCCCAACTAGGCTCGAAATGTTTCTGAAATAGTCCTGTACTAGTCTCGAAATGGTCCTGAACCTAGTCTAAAATGATCACTAAATAGTCGTGAAGAAGTCCCTAAATGAGCCCGCAATAGATCTGACAAGGCCCCGAAGCGGCCTGAACTAGTCTCGAAATAGTCACGAAGTATCCCTGAGCTAGGCCAGAAATGTACATTTTATGCTGGGTTAACGCAAATTTTACCCATACCGAAAGCTAAGATGTTGCATTACAATATCTCTTCATGCCCGTTCGAAAAAACNTCTGACAAGGCCCCGAAGCGGCCTGAACTAGTCTCGAAATAGTCACGAAGTATCCCTGAGCTAGGCCAGAAATGTACATTTTATGCTGGGTTAACGCAAATTTTACCCATACCGAAAGCTAAGATGTTGCATTACAATATCTCTTCATGCCCGTTCGAAAAAAATAACTTTTTTTCTCAAGACTAATGGGCATGTTTGTGAATTCAATAACGACCCTGCAGTACGGGGGAGTGACTGCTGAATCGATAGCTACATGATAAACACCGTCAATTACCGACCGACTACTTGCAGTATATTTCATCGANCTAACTTTTTTTCTCAAGACTAATGGGCATGTTTGTGTGTTCAATAACGACCCTGCAGTACGGGGGAGTGACTGCTGAATCGATAGCTACATGATAAACACCGTCAATTACCGACCGACTACTACTTGCAGTGTATTTCATCGATTACTTTTACAAAGCAATGTCCCAGGCGGTAGTCACCATCGGCTCTCTCTGCACTACCGGGAGTTACTAAAGTAGTCACTGGCGTGATTTATGGGCGCCCTCTGTCGTAGTTTTTCGCTATTCTGCTTACGACTGGTTCAACTCTGAACTACCATGTGCACTACCACAGGTTANGGCGTGATTGATGGGCGCCCTCTGTCGTAGTTTTTCGCTATTCTGCTTACGACTGGTTCGACTCTGAACTACCATGTGCACTACCACAGGTTAATCGAGTAGCTACTTACCTAGGAGTCGGTGAAGTATCGGTTCAAAAGTAGCGATTGACTCCAGCAGTACTGGAGGGGACGTTCTGGTGAAAGATCCTTATACCCACAACCATGGATGTTAATGACCAGTAAACTGGTTCGCGAAAAAATGTTCGCCATTACCCTCCAGTCTGAATGCTTACTTTGGGGTCATAAAAATTACTTTAGTTGCCGAGTCTTAAAAACATCCAACATCAATATGAGGTGCTATTTTTGTGTATTCTAGACTCGAGTTTAAAGTGCGATATGTCGCTCGACATAATTACTTGCTTACCAGACTAATTTATATTGATTTCGGGAGATATTTAGAACTTATTTAAAATACATGTCTATGCAATGGTAAGTGACAATTTGAAATCGAGTCTTTTATAAAAAGTTTAGAAAGAAATTGGATTTCTGGCTTTTTTAGGACTTGCCAACTTCAGAAAGGGATGAAGCAATGCTCGAAGTTTTTTAGTACCGGCATAAACCAATAAAAAGTTGTAGTATAGGTTGTGTATGTAACTCGATAATTATCTGTCAATCAGTGAAAAATGTTGCCCAGCTTTCCAGAGTATACTTAATAAATTATTTAAAAAATTTTTATGAAAACCCCAAACCCTAAACGGAAATTTAACTACAAATTGATTTTACTACAGTAAGTAGTAATGATTAGAAATGGATTAAACAAAGATTAGAGACATGGACATCTTAACAGTAGCAAGAGTAAGTTTGGGCATGTTACTCATACGCCATGTATTCCTGCGCTTGATTAATAATAATAAGAAAAAACACAACAATTGAATACGCGAAAAATGATTTGCCACTGCAATTACCTAGAGAGTGCCCTCCTCTACAAAAACTTCAATATTTCTTTCAACTTGATAGTACGAACCTGAAACAGAGCGTCAGTTATATTAGCAGCGGTTGGAATGTAGAAAACTTTACGGTTAAAAAAAAAATGATTGAACTATTGCCGACATACGGCTCCAATTGCTTGAACAGTGGTTACAAATTGGACTCCCAGAATAGACCACACCCCAGTTAGCCGTGGAACTCACATGCCTTAAATTTTATTCAAAGATTAATCGCATGAAATTAGTTTTCTAAAAAACGCAGTTTTCATTAAGAATTTCTTATTATTTTATTTTAATTTAAAGTTCTTTGCCTCAAAACAAAAAAATTGTTTACTATACTCAATCGAAATTACGAGCAACATTCGGAGTCAAACAATTTTACTTCTATGGCAAGTTTTAAAAATAATTTTTAACTTCGTTGATCCGTCTAAATTATCAGCTTTTTTGTTTGCCTTTTCCATTAACCAGCGAGCTTTTTTTTATTAGTTTTTAGGTGACACTAGTGCCACTCACTTTTCTTTAGTCCTAGTAAACAGGCTTTAAAATGAAAATCCACTTAATTAGATGCAGTTATTCTGCTGGGCTTCTATTTCATGCTTTTTCCACATAATTTGGGGGGCGAAAACTGCCTTCAGCTATATCTTTACTTTTATTCGAAACAGCTTGCTTGTAGAATATGTATTTATATTGGAGCTTTTTTTTTCTACCGAAAAATGTTGCCTTCTCTGTGCCCAGGAGAGGTCAATAAAAAGGATTTTTCTTTTTTTTTTTGTAAATGAGTCATTTTAGAATTTAGTTGTAAGTGCATTAAATTTGTCTAGTTCCACTTAAAATGTAATTAGTGTAAACATCTAACAGCCAAAACAAAAAAAAAAAAAAACAACTCACACATATATTCAAAACCTCAACATCGAGAAAAATAACAAAGCAACTATGAGCAGCACAGACTCAGTGTTACAATGTNCGAAAAAAAAACAACTCACACATATATTCAAAACCTCAACAGCAAGAAAAATAACAAAGCAACTATGAGCAGCACAGACTCAGTGTTACAATGTTGCCCCCAGCTGCTGCTAACCACATCCCACCTTCCAGCTCCAACGCCAAAAACTACACTTGATATCATTTTGCACTTAATTTTATTTGCAAAATTCCCACGTGCGCTTTCCTCTTCCTCACTAAGTGTCATTGCCGTTGATGGTCGTTGATATGCTGCCATTTTACGCAGCTGTGTTGCCCTATAGAAGTTTGCTAGTGGGTATGCAAAAGTAATGTGAGTGCCGGAGTAAACTGAGTACATAGCGACAAACACCGCTGCGGCGGCAGAGAACTTTATGCTCCGTCTCATTTACTGTTAACGCCAGAAAATGTCATTTCATCGGCAACTATGCCAAGCCATGTGCGGCAATTTTTGCTTTCAGCAGCTCTCAGAGGCTCCCACCGGCACACCCACACACACACACACACACACATGCATAGAAATGTGAAATGATTGCTACACGCAAATTCGCATTGTCGCGCTGTGCTTCGGCGGATGCTGCAACTTTTTAGATAAGAACAGCAGGGCTGCAGTCGCTGCTGGCAATTGTTGATTGCGCTCATTCTCCCCCTACCGTCACGCCAAACCTTACTAGCGGGTTGTGCTGGCTCACGGTTTTCGCTGGCTATACGCACGTATCACTTGAAATTTGTCTACGCCTATTGTTGCGCGTCTAATTGATACTGAGTGCATTCACGTGTGCGCTATTTTTGCCGCATTTCGCAGTAGCGGCAATAGAGATGAAGCAAAATTGTTACGTATACGACATGTGCCACAAACCCACATTGCAACGGGACTACTTGCAGTGCTTGCACTGATAATATCATGTATGTATGTATGTATGTAGCTCCTAAGTAGTACTTTGTTGTGCTAGATGTTGTTTAATTGTATGGCTGCGAGCGTGGAGGCAGGAGTATTTTGGTGTTGTGCTGTGTCGAATTTAGTTAGAAGAATTTTTAATGACAGAAAAAGGGGGTGAAAAACACTTAATTTATGTAAGCGAGTATGTATTTATAATGCAGAGCTCTTAGTTTGAAACTTTTTAATGTAAATTTATTTATTTTTTTTTTAACTGCAAATGCAGTTGAGGTATGTAGAACACATTGAAAGTACTGCAGACTTCGTAATGACTACTAGGGAGCTTTAATATCAATCCAAGTGGAAGCTTATTAGAGTATGCTCTTAAACGTCGAGTTTACCATACAAACAATTTTCGTTATACTCGCTTTAAACACCACCATTATTTGGTGGTTATGGGAATGAATGCAACTTTCATTCACTAGTTCCATTTCAATTCATTTACGGTTTCCAAACCTCAATTTCGCCGCACATTTCCCAAATGCATTTCAAACTTTAGCTTCTCCACAAGCAAAAAAAAAAAAAAATAAAACGCATTGCTCACGCTCGTCTGCCAAGCTTGTGGCCAAGTCTGCGTGCTAAATGTCACCAAAATTTTAAACGAAAAAAGCAGATGATGTTTCCTTTTGCAAAAAAAAATCAAATCGACCAACTCCACAAATTGAGTATATAGAAATGTAGAAAAAAATTTACTAACTTTTAATGTGGGCGCCCAAAGCAGAACTTCACGCTAGTAACGACTTCATTTGCTGTTGCGCTTTGTAGCTTGCCAAGCGTCTCACACTCGCCAATCGCAGCTTAAAGTACCCTTATCAAAAAGTTACAGCAAAGCAAAGCAAATAGCCCGAAAGTGCAGCGGTTGCTCGCATTAAGGCAATAATGTCGCTATACAATGAATGTATGTAAGTTGGGGTGACTTGGACAGTTCATTTAAGTTGCAAATACGCAATGTGTGCAAAGATAACTGCCATTCAAATGACTGGCGGTATTTATTTATTTTTTTTTGCTACTGTATGGATGCTGCGTCAACAATTTCTGAAAGCTTTTATGTATGAATGAATGTAGCTCTGTTGTGAAGTCATTTAAGCTCATTCTCTGCTGATGAAGTCGATATGGTTGTAAATGTGTGCTATTTGAAAGTAATTATCAGCACAAAAAATATGTGCATACATTGCATTGTATACATACGTATATATGTTTGGAAGTTTGTATGGATTTGTGCACATGTTTAAATTCGCTTTCAAAATAATTTCTATTATTACACATCGGGGGGAAAAAACAAGAAACTTTCAAAACTCACGAAACAATCTATACTCTCATGAAACTATGGGCCANGGACAGTTCATTTAAGTTGCAAATACGCAATGTGTGCAAAGATAACTGCCATTCAAATGACTGGCGGTATTTATTTTTTTTTTTTTGCTACTGTATGGATGCTGCGTCAACAATTTCTGAAAGCTTTTATGTATGAATGAATGTAGCTCTGTTGTGAAGTCATTTAAGCTCATTCTCTGCTGATGAAGTCGATATGGTTGTAAATGTGTGCTATTTGAAAGTAATTATCAGCACAAAAAATATGTGCATACATTGCATTGTATACATACGTATATATGTTTGGA
>NW_016178789.1:0-512 GCF_001687245.7 Rhagoletis zephyria | reverse complement strand
AAAAAACAAGAAACTTTCAAAACTCACGAAACAATCTATACTCTCATGAAACTATGGGCCAAAGCTACTAAAACTGCATTTATAGATTTTCTCAGGATTTTTTACAAGGACTTTGAAATTTAAGGATATGGTTTATTCAAAAAATTATTGAAAAAATTCAGTCCAATTTGGAATAATAATATGAGCACCAAATTCAAGAGAAAATTGTGTAGAATTAAAAAATTATGCTTTTTGGTTTACAAGGACTCACTGGTTTTAAAACTGCCATTTTCATTAATTTATTTTCTTCAAGCTGATGAAAAATAAATATTGCAAATTTTAAAGCATATTTATGGATAAAATTTAAAAAGCGGCATTCTTAATATCCAATCTTCCTTGCGCACCAAAAAAAATGTATGTATACTTATTTTATTTCTACAGAATTTTTTCCTTAATTTTATACACATATTGTCACTTAACATTGCACTGAATTTTGACGTAGAATACGTCTTACCTTAAGGTATGGGGGCTAT
>NW_016178788.1:0-7641 GCF_001687245.7 Rhagoletis zephyria | reverse complement strand
TTCAATGGATAACAAAGCTCAAGAAATATATAAAAAAATTTTAGTATGGAAATTACGAGCTCAAACGTCAAAAGTTCCCGGTTTTTGCAATAATTTAGAAGCTCTAGAAAAGAAACAAAAGGTGATAGACACTTCCTGGCTTAAATTAAAGCTAGATCTCTCGAATGCTGTCTCTGAAAAGAGATCTTAAATAATTGAGATCTGAAAATATTTTTACCATTATTTATTATCTTAAATTTTTATGCATATTTCCCTCCACAGGGGGGGGTTCATCTGTTTTCGGATTCCATTTTCGTTCGCTTTTCGAACCGTTCTCCCACTAAAGTGCTCATCCGAAACGTATGTACACAAAACTATCGACAATGGTGTTGAAACGGATGAGATTTAAGCAGTTTTCCTGAGATTTATCTGATTAAATTTTTCGCTGAAAACGATTTCATTCCGAACTTCACAGAAACTTTTTCATAATTACATAGGCTAATACAATTCGCTCCTCCGATTATGATCGCGAATTACCCCATTCCCACGGGCACATTCTCAATTCGATTTGACAGCTCTCTGTCTTTGTGTTTTGTTTTTGTTTTTCTTTGCTGCAAAATTTATGCAAAATGTAGATTCTTCCTAAAAACTTGTAAGTTTCTGTATTAAATTGGGGATATACACATTGATAAACTTTACTTTTCGTACTCAGAAAATATGCAAGTTTTGATTTGTGAGCTACTTTCGATAAATTTCCGATAAAAATTAGAGACGGCACCGATTTTCGTAATTCGCATGTTAGTTGGATTAGAATTACAAACAAATGAGTTAGGGTAATTGGAGTGCGAATTAGGAATGAGAGACCGAACTACGTTATTGGTGTGCCTGGGGTTGGCTGAAAAAATCCTGGCCAGGATATTTTGAATTAAATTTCCAAAAATTATAATTATTAATTAATTTAGTACTCGTTTGTTTAATGAACAAATTCTTTATCAATCGAAGGTATTAAGCCTATAGAATGTAAAGCGCCACGGAGTCATGACTTCACTCCAATATAAGCATTTTCACCGTTTTTTTCATATTGCAATTTTTTGAATAACTTGGCAACCGGGTTTAGGAAAAAAGCCGAGTAATCGAACATACTACTGGCAATGCTAAGGCTCTACTAAAATACTTCTCGCAACATATTTGTGCCCGATTTCAGCAACAGTCTTACGTCGGTTCCGAACTGCATATGGAAGCCTTTTCGTGGCAGAAATGCACTCTAAAATTTCTTCATTGTCCGCCTATGGGGTATTAAAAAATAGTTTTTTTTTTTAAGTTGATCGGTCCAGGAATCGCACCTGGTACCTTCTGTGTTGTCAAATGCATCTCAAATCCCTAGAGCCCATCGGCGGTAAACCACGAATAGCAAAGTTAAATTTCCGAGCAATTTGTGGCCAAAACTACGCAATCACTTCCTTTTACATACATACATAAACTCAAATGCTATCAACCAACTTAATTATCACGATATTATCAAGAAGCAATAAAACAATGAAAACTGGCGTAAACACATATCTTAATGCAGTGTTCGTGTGATTGTGTTAACATTGAACTTTATAAAGTTTTAAGTACTATCCAACTTTGGATCAGATGTTATTTGTATATCCAACAAATAACCAGCATTAAAATGTGGTCTTCCGCGGCAGTGAAAATATTCATCGCACATTTAGCTTTAACATTTTCATTTGGCTCGACGCTTCGTTTATACGGTGCTCCCTATGAAGGCGTACTCCATCGTTATACTCGCCCAACATTTTCTAAAAGTGATTTGCGCGCAACTGGACGCATTGTGGGCGGTGAAGTAGCGGCCGAAGCATCTGCACCCTGGCAGGTTTCATTACAAAACATCTATGGCAGTCACTTTTGTGGTGGTGCGATCATTAGTGATCAGTTCGTTGTGACAGCGGCTAGTTGTGTGAGCGGACTGCAAAGGAATTTGGTGAAAGTCATAACGAGCACCAACGAATGGATGGGCTTGGCATGGCAGTATGATGTCGAAAAAATCCACGTGCATTGCAATTTTGATAAACCACTATATTCAAATGACATCGCCTTACTTAAGTTGGCCACTTCCATCGAGTATGATGATCAGACGAAAAATATTACAGTAGCAGATGAAGATGAACTGGAAGAAGGTGAAACGCTGACCATGACTGGCTGGGGTAGTTCGGTGGAGGGCGAATGGTATGAAGATGAATTGAAGGAACTTAAAGTGCAGTATTTGCCTTACGAAAAATGTCGCGCTGCTTATGGCAATTCGGACGATGTGGATATGGGACATTTATGTACCAACTCGTCAGTGGGCGAAGGTGCCTGCCATGGTGATACCGGTGGGCCGCTTGTCGATTCCCAGGGTAGACTTGTGGGTATAGGTAATTGGGGAGTACCATGTGGGCGTGGCTTTCCAGATGTATTTGCCAGAATTTCTTATCACGCAGACTGGATTCGTACAACTATAAACGGTTGTAATCCTACATAAATAATAAGTACTAATTGACGTATATGTGTATGTGCATTTTAAATTGAATTCACGGAAGTGACTATTGAATTGAATAAAATATGACCAACTTTCTCCGTTTTGGTGGTTTCATTTGAAGTTATATTTTATTTAAAAATAGTATATCGCGTGGAGCTGTTGACTTCGTGATTAGGGCGTTCCACCATAGCCACTAATTGATTGATCGATACTTATGAAAATTTATGATCGTATTATGAGCTTTGATCGTCTACCACCAAAATCGACAGCCTGGTTGATAAGGTAAATAAAATAGCGGGGGAAATGTTCTGGTTAGATAAACAATTACTTAGTAATTAAATACTGTATCATGTGAAGAGTCTAAATTCGGGCGAAGCCGAATATTAAATACCCAGCGCACGTATTGAATTTAGTTGATTCACATTTCTAAAAACTACCTTCACATGCTAAGTAGGGTTGGCTTTACCCTTATTTAAAACATCTTCGACAATATACTCAGTTGGTTATCACGCCCATTTTCCAATACTCCATAATAATCTTATTTCTTTTTATGAGATTGATTCGAGTGTCAACTTTGAGTAAATAAATAATAATAAGCAACAATGATTTACTGATGACCGGGATTCGAAGGTATACGCAGTGTGCGAATGACTCCATAAGTGTTTGCGTAGTAGCCGTAAGGTTCAGGTAAGTAACAGGAGTCTGTGTCGGAAAGTAGGATGTTAGGATTGATTAGAGCGAATTTACTAGGGCCAAATGCAATTTTTTTAGGTCTGAATTAAAGTATTTAAGCTACGTTGTAGACAATCACGGTTTACGCGTAGATACAGAAAAGGTAAAAGCGGTGGTAAATATCGAGAGGGCCAAGAACGCAAAACAGGCTAAATCTTTTATAGGTACGGTGTCGTGGTACCGTAGGTTCATTAAAGATTTCTCAGAGTTAGTTAGATGTCTCACCGAGCTAACGAAGAAGAACCGAAAGTTCGAACAAAACGAAGATTGCGAAAGAAGCTTTAGGGTGGCGTAGAAGCGCCGGTTTTCAGCTACCCAGACTTCGAGAGGCCCTGCACAATCTAGACAGACGCATCTGCTTTCGATATAGGACCAGTGTTGACCCAGAGATTTGAGGACGGTGAGAGTGATAGCCTATTTGAGTATGTCCTTGAATAAGAATGAGAAAAATTATTCAACGACAGAGGAACAGTGTCTAGCGTCCTGTGGACCATTCAAAATTTGCGACCATATGTTGGGCGCTAGGTTTACCATTGTTACCGATCATTATTCCTTGGTTTGGTTGAATAATTTGAAAGATCCTTGTGTTCCTTGCCTACGGACGGCTTTGATAAGCATCTAGAGGTGAAAAACTATCGAGAGTTTTAATTTTCCTTCACCATCGATGGTTTTAGAAGCTATCTGTAGTTTACATATTTCCATTATTAACCCTTTTTTGAAGTTTCGTTTGGCTCAAAATTACTCGATTTAAAAAGGAAGGTTTCAGAACAAATTGCAATAGTGAGCAGCCAACAAAAAATTTAAAAGATTAAATAGCTGCATTTTATAAAGCATTGTCGGCATCGGAGGAACCGTTAACGTCATCTAGTTCACAACCAAATTCAACAGCCCATTTTCAGTTTCCTCAATAAAAAGTTTGAGAAAAAGGCGAACTCGGTGAAAGCTGATGCCATCATAGTTGTTCGCCAGTATCTGGAGAGGCCAAATTTCCAATCCTTTAGAGTTCCAGAAGGTGGTAAATTACATGCAGTACAGTACAGTAATTACATACAGTTTTTATATGTATTTTATGTACATAAAATTGTATACTTTTATTTTTTACAGATAAACGAGCTTGTGTGGACCATTACTTTGCATTCCAGCAACCTCGGCAGAATCAGGGTTATATAGAAAGCCTACGGACACAAACACGATAATACACAATACTTCAAACAACCCTCAACAGTACAAAAATGCAGAATATCGACATCTAGTAACTAGGCTTGAACGAACCCAACTGGAAAAATAAGCTTACAGCAAAGAACTTAGTACGATATACGCAATGGCGGAAAATAACGGATACAGAAAGGGCCTAGTAAACAAGATGAGAAGAGAAACAAACACGAAGAAATCAAATAAGAAGGAAAATAATGAAAAGGGTTGGGCAGTCTTAACTTATGCGGGCAAAACATCATAAAAATTGGCTAAGGTATTCCAAAAGTATGACATCAATACAACATTTAGAACGAAGGACAACGTCGGGAGGATACTAAGAAATAAGGAGGACCCACTAGACAAGCAAGGTGTATATAAGTTGACTTTCAAATGTCAACATAGTTACATAGGACAAACAGGGCGCAAGATAAAAACAAGATAACGCGAACATGTAAGAGACTACAACAAAAAATGCTTAAACCATCTACCACACCGGAATCGCAAACCATACGGCAGAAGAGCATTGTACGCCAATGACAATAGGAAAGACAGCCAAATTTCTCCAGATATACAAACAAAAGATGTTCGACGGAAAAATAATAAATGGGCAAATAAACACCGCGTCTGATATATTATTCGAACCACTCAGACTACAATACACAAAACAGGACAGAAACCCGGCGACTACCATAAACAATGAAATGCAGGTTCAAACTACAGAAACAAAGAGAAAGAAATTAACTGATTTTTACCTACCTGGGAATCCCTGCTACAATTAATCAAGAAGAGGTGAGCAGCTGATTTCTACCTGAGGATGTATACACAGAACAAAACTACTGGTTGAACGAAAGAATACAGTCCGCTGAGACGTACCTAGCTAGGAACCACCGACGATTTAGCACCGCTAAATATGGATAAACAGAAACTATTCAGAACGAAGAATTTTACTGACGGTGGCACAACGCCGAAACCGGTTTGTCTTCAAACTAAATTTGATAAGGGATGACAGAAAATCGTTCCACATTACATCACAATCCTACCCTGTCGGAACCACAAACAACAAATATGAGAATATTCTCACAGTCTTGCAAGAATGAGAATATTCTCACAGTCTTGCACGGTGCCCGGATTGCACGGTTTGCAAAGCTGTTCTATATGAAAACCGGTTTTTTTCGTGCAATCCATGCATCGTTCAAGGGCTTTACAAGAGTCCGAGAATATCCCTAACCCTATTTTCGTAAAATTATGAGCGAAGTGGGCTTTGGAAAAACGTGCATGGAAGTGTTTTGTAGCGCTATGCAATAATTTCTTTGGAAGAAATGACGACTATGTCGCGGTTGTTAACGAATTCTGAATGCTGTAATATGCTTTAACATGCCCACAAAAATTCATTTACTTCATTCAGTGTTGAACAAGACCAACACTTTCATCAAGAAATAGCTACAATTAAAAACAATTTCGGAGTAAAAAATATAATAACAATAATAATAAGGCCAATAAAAGGTGGCTACGCCCACTTTCCAAAAATTTATAATATTACTTTATTCAAAATCATTGTAAATATCAACTTTGAGATAATAAGCTTCACTAGTTACTAAAATATCGCGGTTTTCGTATTTCTATTGTCCGATTCTGCCAATTTTCAATGCCATCCGTGCTACGTTGAAAAGAAGTAAACGTACAAGGTTCGCTAAAATATCTAAATTTTTACTCGAGTTATCGTGTGCAAAGACGGACAGACGGGCGGACGGACAGACAGTCGCCGCTTAATCGATTTAGTTTTTCATTCGAATCATTTATCTAACATTTATCTATGTGTATCTATCTCGATTCGTTTTGCTTGTTACAAACAACCGTTAAGTGACAAAGTTATAATACCCTTGTGCACAAGTGCGCTCAGGTATAAACACGTACAAAAGGCGCCCAAAGTGGCACGTCAAAATTTTTATTTTAATTCCTTGTATTATTTATAGAAATTTAAATTACGTTATTAAAATAAAAATAGGTCAAGTTTTTTATAACAAATAAAATTACTTTAATAGAAAATATTTAAATGCCAGTGACACAAAAGCACAGGGTCCCAGAGATTTGCCAATATATATACAGTACCAAAAATTTAAATTTCTTGCAAAACTAAGATTATTTTTAAAAAGCTTATACCATTTCATATTTGGCCATAATACACTGGGTATTTAAGAAAACAACATACTTATGTTGTCCTTAAATACGAGCGCTGGATTATCGGTGCTTGATTAGCTGATTAAACTTTTCGATGGATTACAAAGAAAACTGCTTATTAACGACTAAATTGAACGATTTTATAAAATTATTATAGTCTGAGAACTTTCCATCAAACGTTTGTAGTGACAGACGTAGCAGTTTCATAGAAATTGAGTGAGAATCGCAATGGGGTGAGTCAATAACAGTCAAATTGGCTTTGTAACCGCCTAAGCAATTTTGGCCGAGTTCAACAAAGCACGCCAGTCGCTCTTCTTCTGTGCCAACTGACGCTAATTGAAAATGCCAAGTGAAGCCAAGTCCTTCCCCACTTGGTCTTTCCATCGCAGTGGGGACCTCCCTCTTCCTCTGCTCCCACCAGCGGGTTCTGAGTTGAATGCTTTCAGAGCTGCAGCATCGGTGTCCATTCGAACAACATGGCCAAGCCAGCGGAGCCGCTGCTCTATGTCCACATCGTAGTAAAGCTCATACCGCTCATCGTTCCATCGTCTGCGGTCCTCTCAGTCGCCAACGCGCAAACGCCCGTAAATCTGCCGCAAAATCTTTCTCTCGAATACTCCAAAAGCTGCCTCATCGGAAGCTGTCATTGTCCATATTTCTGCGCCATATATCAACACGGGCATGATGAGTGGCATATAGACCGTGGTTTTCGTACGTCGAGAGAGGACTTTACTCCTGAATTGCCTACTCAGTCCAAAGTATCACTTGTTGGCAAGAATTATTCTGCGTTGAATTTCGATGCTGCCGTTATTACCGATGTTAGTGCTGGCTCCCAAGTAAACGAAATTCTTTCTTTCTCGAAATTATAACTGAGTATGTGCGAATGCGCACGATCATACGTTTGTATAGTGAGCAGCTTGTTCCAAGACAGACGCTGCAGACTTCATGAGCCCTTCAACCAAATAAGTTGGTGTGGCCCTACGGAAGCCCCCATTCGCTTTGCTTCTCTATCCAATCCCGAGAAGGCAGAACAGACG
>NW_016178787.1:5894-7641 GCF_001687245.7 Rhagoletis zephyria | reverse complement strand
ATAAAAAATTGCATTCAAATAATTTAAAAATCAATGCCATCAGATCCACACCGTTTGGGCTTAGGGTGTGGATCTTCAAGAAGGTTTTACTTTTTCTAAAAAAATTGCCACCTGTTAAGAAATTAAGCTCAAATTAATTAAAATGTTAAATCAATTATTAAATATGGGTATCAATCGAAATGGTTTTTAAAGGGGTTTATAACTTAACTACATATAGGAGGGTTGCTACATGTTAAAAAAATGTAATTCCATTTTAATTAAAGGAATTTGGTAAGTGAATAAGGTATCGCTATATGGGTGTCATGCAAAAGGGGTTAAGAAGGTAGTAGTTTAAAAATACGTATATGAAATATTAACGATGGATGTCAAATGAAAGAGCTTCAAGAAATACTTAATTTGACAATTTAGAGCATTTTTGATGTGTTTGAGGGTTGCCCCAGTTTAAATGGCTAAACTAAAATTATTTAATAAGTTAAATGAGTTACTAACCGATGGTTATAAATGGAAATGGGTTTAAAATCCTTTATTTAAGAACTAAATTGAGGAGGATTGCCACGTGTTTAAAAATAAATTTCCACTTAATTCATCAGTTATATGCAATTTTAGTTAGAAAATAATTTTTAAGATGGTTGTCGCCTGTTTTGAAAGTGGTATTTCATTTAGTTATACATAAGTTACATGAAATTTTAAAATAGGGTCATCAAAAGAACGAGTGTTAAGAAATCTTTAAGCTGAACATTTGGTTTTTTTTTTGAAAAAATTAAGCTCAAATTATTTAATAAGTTAAATGGATTGTCAAAAGATGGGTATCAATCGAAATGGGTTTGAAAATAATTTATTTCTAAACTGTATTTAGGAGAGTTGCCATGTGCTTAAAAAAATTCAATTCATCTTAATTCATCAGTTAATTGAAATATGTGTAACAATGCCAGGCGAAAAATTTTAGTTTGAAGATACATAAATCCAATATCGAAATATTAGTGTCAAACGAAAGAGTTTTAAGAAAACTATATGCTGATAATATTTTTAATTAGAGTTGCCATCTATTTTTTTTAAGGTCATCACATCTGCACCGTTATTTCGAATTTCCAAAATGAGAAGTCAAATAAAAGAACTAGAATTCTACATAGATATGCACTGGGTTTATTTTTTTAAGTTACAGGGAGATTTGAAATTTGATGAAATGAAAACCGACACCATGCGAGACCTCTCTCATTGACAAATGGTTTAGATTAATTATTAGGAATATTGTTAGAGGTTTTTGAATAGGGTTTCACCTGTATAAAAAAATTAATTAAACGCTGGCCTTTTGACGCCATGTGGGTTCACTAGTGTATATCTATTTCTTCTCCTTCTTTGGCACTGTAACCGCCTAAGCGATTTTAGCCGAGTTCAACGAAGCACGCCATTCGTTTCTGACGCCAATTGGAATCGCAGTGGGGGCCACGCTCTGCCTCTGATACCACCAGCTGGTTCCGAGTTGAATACTTTAAGTGCTGGAGCGTTTTAGTCCATTCGAACGACATGGCCGAGCTAGCGGATCCGCTTTCTTTAACTCACTGCATTATGTCCATGTCTATGTAAAGCTCATCTTCCGCAAAATATTTCTCTTGACTATTCCAAGAGCCCCATCATTTTTATACCCGAGCGCACTTGTGCACAAGGGTATATTAATTTTGTTCACATAACGGTTGTTTGTAACAGCCAAAACGAATCGAGATAGATATAGACAAATGTATACATAAAT
>NW_016178787.1:0-4796 GCF_001687245.7 Rhagoletis zephyria | reverse complement strand
TGGGCGTGGTTATAGTCCGATTTCGCCCATTTTCAATACCAACCTACCTTGGATTAAGGGAAACCTACATACCAAATTTCGTTGAGATATCTCAATTTTTGCTCGAGTTATCGTGTACACGGACGGACGGACAGACGGACGGACAGACAGACATGGCTTAATCGATTTCTTTTTTCATCCTGATCATTTATGTATGTATCACATCTACAGGCCAAGCGCTTTAATATGACACCCAGTTTTGAAAATCGAGCGAACGGTGCAGATGTTTTAGGCTGCACAAAAAATGCCTTCGCGTATTATATATAATAGATAGATATCGTCGTATGTGAAGTTGTAGAAATTATTTTCTAGAGCGTAAAAACACTCATATTTCAAAATGGTTTTCTTTTTTATAAAGCAATCGCATTTCTGGATAGTATATTTCAGGACGAATGGATAAGGATTGAGCCAAGAGCTTGTGTGAGCAAATCCAATTTTTGGCAGCCAATGTCAGTTACGCGGTTTTGCAGAATGACGATACGCGGTTTTGTACTTTAAACGACGATATGTACATATGTATATATTTTCATTACCATTTTCAATACCAACCTACCTTGGATTAAGGGAAACCTACATACCAAATTTCGTTGAGATATCTCAATTTTTGCTCGAGTTATCGTGTACACGGACAGACGGACAGACGGACGGACAGACAGACATGGCTTAATCGATTTCTTTTTTCATCCTGATCTGTACATGAGCATGTATGTACTTCAAATAACAATTCTTATTGCTTAATTTAAGACACAATTTAATGCTTAGACGTATGGGTACAAAGTTTTAATGTAAATATATGCAAGCTTTAAGAATACATCATTGTTTATGCGTTTAAATATAATAAATATTGAATAAAATTAAATACATACTATTAAATACTTTTATTAATATACTGAATTCACAACATCAGCCATTTGAGCTCTTACAAAACAGCTTAAACCTTAGATCGGCAAATATTGGCCGTAAATTGGCGCCGTTCATTAAGCGAACTGCCCAACAAATCCTCGTCTAGCCATGTTTCCAGTGTCGTGGAACTGGAACGAAAACTGGACTTTTGGGACTCAGCATCCAACTTGAATTGAGAAACACGTTTTTCACTTTTTCTATTATTCCAATGTATGTCAGTATCATCATTCCAACTGTCATCAATGTAAAAATCGTCGTCCAACGAATTGCCATTAATGTCCCATTTGACAACGGGCATCAATTTGTCAAAGCGGTCGCGTTGCTCTGCAATAACAACTCTCTCAAAATTTCCAGGATTCTTAATTTCTAAATTCATTACATTCATAGGCACATATGCGGGTATATACTGTGAAATATAATGGACGGTTGGTGGTTGATTAGTATCGCTGGCATTGTACTCGTAGCTGCGCTGCGCTGCTGCGCCAATGTCGGCTCGTTTTAGTGGATCCGCCAACGGATCAATGCTTGGTGAGCTCTTGCTATGTGCGATGTCATCAACATCATCTAAACTCAAAGTGGATGGAGTGCGACGGAAATAGCGCACGTGCTTATTGTATTTGACTTTTTCAAATACCATTTCGCGCGCATCGAATTCAGGCTCATACGACACTATCTCCGAGACCGTGTCGCTGCGCAGTTGCTGTAAGCGTTGAAACTCATAGCCATCAGAGGCCAAAAATAGTCGTGACGTCAGACATTGGAGAATATGATTATTTTCGTGGTCGGTTAAGCTAAAGTCTTCACCGTCAGCCTCATAGGCTGATGAAGTCTCGAAATCATGGACGGGTTTATCTTCATTGAGGTTGCGCGGCTTAGTATTAAGTTCGTTCTCTGGCGGGTGCTGAGGTATTGAAGCCGGCGGTGGTTCTTCGTAACATGATGACACACCGTGATTAACATTGGAGATCTCGTCTTCCTCTTCAAGTTTCCTCGCAGACAACGGTTTAAGAGGTGCGATTTTCCGAAATATCTAAAAAGGATGGAAAGGATAAAAATCAGTGATTGTTTTATAAAAATTAGTTACAAGTGCGTATGTAAGCCACGAAAGTATTTGCGATGGGTGTCTAATGAAACAAATATACTACAAGGGATTGGTTGCACATACATACAGACTCCCATACACCTGCAGCACTAGTGAATGTATTCGCTAATTATCCAGTTCGGCTAAAACCCTAACAAAATTCCTGATATTTTTTTTTTTTTTTGAAAATTATCTGAAACAAATAACTTAAGGACGAGCACACCTAAAGTGAAGCGTTCTAAAAATACAATATGTATTAACGAAAAAATCAACTACAACAAAAACCACATGATCAAGTTTAAATAGCAGCAGAATAGCTGGTTGATTTTAGTTGGGTTTACAAGAAAAAGTGGAAAAGGAACAAGACTTTACGTGGAGAAATTAGTTCAGTGGGTAGTGTTGTTCCGATATCGCCATGTACTCGATTCATTTACTCTTTAAAAATATCGAAGAAAAGTATCGATGCTGCAAATGTATCGGAGAGAAATACTCGATACTTACTCGAGTAAGTTGATATTTATTAATAAGAACGTTGCGTTTTCTGCCGCCGCGGCAATGCGATGTCATGGGAAGAAAAAAAAATAAACAATTTGCGTACTTTCCGACCGAAACTTAGCAAAGGAGTAGCTACAAGTTTATTCGAGTACTTTCGGTCAAAAACTTACCGAAAGAGTAGCCACAAATCTTGAAAATGTGAAAATTTGACTAGTACGAAAACGCAGCATTAACGGTTTCTTCTAGGCTTGGGTAGTTCTTGAACTAAAAAAGTAGTTCACCTCAATGAACTAGCTTACTAGTTCGGTCTTCTCATTGAACTAAATTTGTAGGTGCTACAATTTCTCATTTTGAACCGCGGTCCAAATATTCTTGAGACGAACGTGTGCCGTTTTAAAGCACTTTTGCATAGTTGCTACTTCAATTCCTTGCGAACGAGCTACATACTAAACTAGAGTAGAACGCAGTTAAAATCAAACAAGATTTCTAATTTAATGTTTTTGCACTGGAATATGTAAGTGTTTACATATCGTACATTGTATTTTATTTATACGAAAACTCTGTAAATGATTGAAACGATGTTAAAATTAAATATGCTACGTATGTAACTATGTAAATATTTTTGTGTAATAACAATAATGCTAAGAATATTACCTTTACTGCAAATGTATGACTTCGATTGAAAAAAACTGTGTAGTTTTTATGTGATTTATGTTCCTAAACTTATTTATGTGCGCTTTTTATGTTTGTAAAAGTATTCTGTGAATTCAAACTAACAAAGTTTTTGTTTTGTATGTAATACATATGTATGATAATAAGATGATAATTCGCCATTTGAACTAAATGAACTGAATGAACTAAAGAACTAGTTCACTAAGGTGAGTGAATTACAACTGAACGGTTCACTCAAAGAACTAAAGTGCCCAACTCTAGGTTTTTCATTTCTTTAGCCAACTTCACTTTTTAACGAGCTGTCGAAGTCCGATTCTCCAACCGCTCAGCCTTAAGGCCAAGGCGAATTTATACAAGTTGGTGCAGATACTCATGGAAAAATCGCCACTTTTCCTTAAGTTTAAGTTCAAAATAAACAGTTTAGAAAAATTACTGACTTATATCAAGTTTGTCCGATGTATTTTACTGAAGTGATGTTTTGAAAAGGGATTTACTAAAATTTATGAATAAGTTACATACTTGGTAATAATAATGTATACCTGAGTGTCCAGATTTTTGCTCGTAAAAATTTATGAAATCGCCATTGGCGATTTTTGGCGATTTTTTCCCTTCAAATAAATTCTTTCCAATTATAAAAATATACAAAACTTAGTTTTCCACGATAATTTACAGAAGAGGCTAAGGAACTGCTGATACTGTGATAAACTTGACTTAAGAAGCTAATATGCTGTCAAGAATGTTTAATCACCCTAATCGAAGAACTTTTGAAACGATCAATTAAATACTTTCAAAAAGCTTTGGTTTTGTCACCAGAAAGGTGTGTGAATCACAAGAGAGCGAGTTTCAGGGACCTGCCAATTCACTATTTGACTTTGAAGGAAAGAAAAGTAGCGGAAACTGAATATTTAAATCTTTTAACTTTCACATGGTCCATTGAATAACTTTTTTTAGAACCATTCCATCCGACTATGAAGAAATTTGGATAATTGCTTACGAATTGGAAACCGCAACAGGCAATAAAATGTTTGGAAATATATGTAAGTAAAATAGCCTTCGTATTATTATCCTTGCCGCATTCATATGAATTCAACAAAAACTAAGATTGGAAATATGATGAGGTTGGAAAGCTTTAATTCAATAGTTCGAATAAAGTTTTATATGAAGGCTAATAGTTTCTGCTGCAAAACATTTCCAATATCAAACAGTATGTTATCAAGGTTGAATAGATCAATATATGACAACAAAATATATAGCTGATATCGCATTATTATAGGTTTTTATTTTATTTTTAGCGCCGAGCTCTTAAAAGCGGATTGTGCGATTAATCAATTAATATGAATAATNCGTCACGTGACATAAATTTCCATCGTTATATTTTTGTTAATATTGCTTTTAAATGAATTTTTAACGCAAATAAAACATGACTTTTATGTAGAATATACTTTATATTTTGACTTCAGCGGCAATTCGGGGTGAATTTGTTGGAAATCTATGACTTATTATGTTTCAACTACATACGCCAAATTCGAACCAAATCCGACCATAAATACGGTTTTGCGAAATATCTCAACCTTGGCGCCACCTAGGAAGACCATTTTACGCAAAC
>NW_016178786.1:0-7642 GCF_001687245.7 Rhagoletis zephyria | reverse complement strand
AACACACACACACACACAAGCATTCATTATTTATTTCACATCTACCACTATATTTATGCTATATGTATACATATTGTAATATCGCTTCTTCTTCTTCTCTTTACAGGTAAGCCATTGGCAACTTTTTTGGAATAATATGTACCTTTGCCTAATGCACACAGTTACAAGTATGTAAGTACGCAAATATGTATGTTTATATAAATATGGATGTAGTATGTATGTATGACAAAGGCCATGGCGGCCAACTCGGGGGCACAGTTGTCTGTTAAATATTTGCACAAAGCCAGGAAGGCAACGAGCTGTTAGTTTTATCCGCTTTTATTACACACATATGTATGTATGTATGTTTGTGTATTTGCAACCCACTTGCACTACATATTTCCTAATGAGCGCTAATTTGCGCCATACAAGCCGTTGATACAAGCAACAGTGCGGTCGCGGCGGTTGCATAGTTGCACGGGCGCACGAATGGTTGCACGCACGACTGCATATGCCGAAGCGATTACAAAGATGTTTAGCGAATCAGGCGACTGTTAGTGTGTAAATACAATTAAAAAGAGTCATTTGCCAACGGCAATGGCAACGACAACGACAACGGTAGATGTAACAACAAATGCTAGTATTAAGTTACCACCTACCCTTTGTGCCACTTACTTAAGGTGCGCTTGCTCATCGTCACATTGTTACCTTTGCATTCCGCTCTGCTGGCCGCCATTGTCAACGGTGCAACGAAGCACGGTGTGAACTATTACCAACTAGCCCACCAAATGTTGCAACAATCGTACGCTGTGCTAGTAACCAAATCCTAATTACCACCTAAGTGCAGCCGGTCGACGGTGTAGAGCGCGTTGCAAAGTCCATTGACGCGCTAAGCAAGCCGGGGCTGGGGCAGCTAAAACGCACCTCTACCGATGGGAAGCCAGCTGCGCGCACACTTCGCCCACACTGCGTCACAAGTCTTTAGGTGCATTGTGTGTGCGACTTCTAAGCGGCGTTTGCTCTAATGCACGAATATCTATAGCGCTACTTCTACCGCTCCGCATCCGTCAATTCTTACAACATTTCCAAGACATCATAGCGGTCTTTTGTGCCCTGGAATCGCTTTGTTTGCTGCTGGCGACAGCCGCTTTGTGCTTCAGCTCAGCTCTTACCGCACTCACTTACTCGCTCGTATGGGCTCAGCTTGGCTAGGTGTGTCCGTCTTGTGTGTCTAGACGTTTCTTGAGAACATTTTTCAAAAACTTTTCTTCAACTGCATTACTATTATGACTGGTGCAGTTTTTTTCTGTTCTTTTTTATTTCTTTTATTTTAATGCTTTCCTCTAGCACTCGCACAAATCTCACGTGCGTTTTTTAGTTCGTTATACCCGTACCGGTACATGCTTGTATCCACACTCCAGCGCTTTTTAGCGTATTCACGTGATGTTATTGTTAGAGCTTTCAGTTTGTGTTTACGCCATTCATTTGGGGCTATTATGCTGCTACTAGAATGCATACTTAGTTTGTGTTCTTTTGTTGCTGCTTCTGCTGTTTGTGTGGGTGGCGTCTCTTTAGTTCTTTGCCATTTAATTAGCGAAATTTACTAGCGCCATTGTTGTTTGATAATGTCCACTCAACCGTTAACAACTCATCTTCGCTCTAATGGTGGACAACAACTTTTGAAGATATCCTTTTTCTTCAGCATCTTTTAGCAACTTTAATTGCCTTGTCCGCATGCTTCAATGGTTTCTGGAATATCCCTTTATAATGCGAATTTTGTTAGCAACACGTGTAGCGGAGTTTGTATTTAAGTGCTTCGGAGTCATTCATAGCTACTCTTTTCTGTCTCACATATTGTTTTTATGGCCTTGCTAAGCAGTTATATTGACATTGTCTTACTTAGGAAAATAATGTTGCTTTACTTGAATTTATGCGTCTTTAAGTATTTGTTAAAAGCAAAGAATTGCGTAGGTGGGAATAACCCAGACGGCTGTATCAATTTTCACGTCTCTGCCATTCTTTCGGCTTTTGTTTAACTTACAGTCTTAGCAAACGTTTACTACTAAAACCCATAGGTACGGGCGACGAGGTTTGCAAATCAACCCTAACGCCAGGAACCCCATGGCGAGGAAGGTCTGCGTCCTCCACCGCCAGCCTTCGTTTTCAATAGTTGATTTGTTATCTGACCCAAAGTACAGTTGCAAGAGATTTTAGACGCTATACTACTATTTATGCCTGTAAGCCCTGTACACAACCTGGCAGCACTTTTTAGCGCTATATTCTTATCCATCTGATCCACCGGAAGAACGTATAGAGTGCTGACGTCGGTGTGGTTCTCTCAGCCCTTATCGTACTGATCATATTTGACTTTCTCTACTCTTTTGAAAAAGCTTCACTTCTTCATTGCTCTCCGCCAGATCAGTACCCGATGAAATAATATCAGCCTGACTACTGCATGCAGATATAGTCCAGCAACTCTTTGCGTGCATAGATTTCAACCGGCGCTTTAATCGCTTCGTTTAACGGCCATAACAGTTTGCTATCGCGTATTCTTCCAAGGAACTTGAGGTTTCGCTTCGACTGAAGACTCTCTCTTCGCAGTTTAGATCTATCCTAGTCCGCAATTTCATACATATTTAGCAAAGCGTACTTAGTCTGTCCCTTTTGCGTTGATGCTTAGCCCTACTTGGGTTGCCCAGTGATCTAGTAAGCAGTGNATCGCGTATTCTTCCAAGGAACTTGAGGTTTCGCTTCGACTGAAGACTCTCTCTTCGCAGTTTAGATCTATCCTAGTCCGCAAATTCATACATATTTACTAGCAAAGCGTACTTAGTCTGTCCCTTTTGTGTTGATGCTTAGCCCTACTTGGGTTGCCCAGTGATCTAGTAAGCAGTATTTGGCGTCAGTACGCCCCCTGCCGTATGCTTCAGTAGAACGGTTTGCTGGTCATATGCACATCCAATTGCGTCTTGACATTTGTGTGAAAGCGGTAGACCTCAAAGAAATGTTGCCTTTGCAATTTTTTAGTTATCGGGGGAGCATACTCGGCCTGCAGATTTCTAGCTTTTTTTCAGATTCAGGAACCTGCTTTGAGCGGTTAGACTCAATATTGAGGCCAGTCCAGCACTTCGGGTGCGCTAGTATGACCAACACTTCCCAGCGCCGGTTTCACGACAAGTCCGTCCTTGAAAGTGAGTTACCTGCTGCACTATTTCAGCAGCTCCTTGTACGTGCAGCACCGACCGCTTACATTCTTTGTACTCTTGCTAGACACTAAGAACGGTTGTTCCTGGTCTTACCCATGAGTTCACGTCTGGGCTTACAAGATCTTTCGGGATAATTTTCAATTTTGAATCGTAATTTTTTTTAGCATTAATACTTTCAATGATTTCTTGTCTCTTGAGCACTCTCTCTTTCAGTAGAGGTGACATTACGTGACAGCCACTAATTGCAACTAGCAACGCCCAAGCATAGGAAGCAACCCGTGCAACTCTCGAGCTCCTCAAAACCTTGGCTTAAACTGAAAGGGTCGGAAAGGGAACGGGGACTGGCTTGGTGACGTAGGGCTCTGACGTCTGTACATAGTTCTAAACCATTTGTCCGATTTAGGTGGGAGGCCTCAGAGCTGTTTGTCCTTCCTTGACGAACCAACGTCTCACTGCAAACTCGCATCCTGACTCTTGAAGTATTAGAGGGCTAAATTCCACGTAAGATTTATGGAGGTTTGCTCTTTGGAGACGATGAGTATCGGATGCAATGAATATATTCCATGTCAGGGTCTTCGTTGGCTATGCAATGCCATATGTGTTACAGAGGAATCGAGGGCCGTCACAGCAATGATGGATCAAGATTTGGTAGGAATTCAGGTAAAAGCTTAGTTCAGACACTAAAGAGACACAGAGAAAACACGCATTAAATCTAGGATTTGTCGAGATTTTAAATAAAATCACTTAAAATTTCCACTTTTTAATTCCACGTGAAATTAAACTNTAGCGCTATTCTTCATCGAATGAGCGCCATAATACCAAATGAAAATTCGTTCGCTCAGCACTTTCGACCACAGTCGAAAATCGAACGCAACTCATAATAGGGGCCAAAATCACTTAAAATTTCCACTTTTTAATTCCACGTGAAATTAAACCCAAGTTTCGAGTCACAATTGTTTGGTTGGCTTCCGTTTCAATTACTTAAAAAAAGGGAAGAAGCAGAGGAAAGTAATAAAATAATTACCAATAATAACATCGCTACATATACATGTACATATNGGTTGGCTTCCGTTTCAATTACTTAAAAAAAGGGAAGAAGCAGAGGAAAGTAATAAAATAATTACCAATAATAATATCGCTACCAAGAGAAGTGCACATATACATGTACATATATACAACAGCAACATAAAAACAGCTCACAAAAAACCACCCGTCGATAAGCTAAAGTAAAGTGAGCATGGAAGAGTAAAAAACAGAGAAATTAAATAGCAACAACTGCAATCGCGCACATACATAAATAAATAAAACAAAAAATTAAATAATGATAAGAAACGATTAAAAAGTGAACGGCAGCCTGGGAAGAATCGAGGGAATGCGCACTGCGCTGGGAAAACGCGACATGTGGATAGCGGTTTCGAGGTGTAGAACGACTAACAGCGACAAACGAGTAGCTAAAAGAACTGTAGATGATGGAAAGGCCGGCAGGGGAGTGAATATATGAACAGACGAGCCTACAAATGCACAAGCAAATGAGCGAACGTAGATACGGACCGAGCGGAGTGCAGTCGGTAACGAGCTGGAGTAGGCAAATTCCCAGAGCTCATACCACAAGTGTATGGATGATTGGAACCTGTTATGGTATGTAGGAAATTGTATGACTCTTTGTGCAGTGGCATGCGGCTCCGATAATAACAAAAACAGCACGAATATAAAGTCAGCATATACAAATAACAACAGCAACTGAATCACTTTTCGGCTGTGTGGTCAGTACTCCGAACCCACTCCCGAAACCCGCGACACACACATACCATCCATGCAAAACAACTCAGCTGACAACGACGACCTGATGCGCTGACGACCGACCACAGGCATTAGGCTGCCATGCGATATGCCACTGGGTTTGCTTTTGCTTTGCTGTTGTTTTTATTCTTTTTGAACGTTGTTTTTGTGTTCTCTGAGTGAAGAACGAGTGTCGTAGTGGATTGCGTGCGCCCTGCAATGCGTTGGTCATTATTTACTCATCGATGCAATGGTGCACTTGATGAGGCAAGCGGGGTGAAGCGAAGAAGGCATATAGGCAGGCGGTCGTTAGCTCGACAGTCAGCCAGCCAGCCAGGCAGCCAACTAACCAACCATCCGTCCAGCCAAGCAAATGCAGCAAGCGATGCCAATCGGCAGTCAAGTGAAGCAATGGCGTGAACACACTGTTGGACCTGCCGAGGAACGACCACTGCGGCGTTGCATGCATACCACACAGCTCTTTGATAGCGATAAGCAGGGTGAATCGGAAGAGGCGGGTAAGACGCATAAAAAATCGAATTACAGCAGGCAGTCAAGCCAGACTAAAAGAGCCACACGAGTGTCGCAGTAGCAGCGAGTTATTTGTGGTAACCACAGCAAGGCAGAGGGCGAGACACGGGCACAGACGGACGAAATATTATGTATGTATGTACGTAGCATACGTATCAGACAGACTGACGGACAGACAACAGAGTAACACAGGTAGGGGATCCCTATAGACGCATGCCATATTCTCGGTGTCTCCCTCGTACGTTGCAGCATTTGTGTGTTTGTGCGGTTGTATTGTGATAAAATATAGCAGCAAAGGCAACAAAGTAACAGCAAAAACAAAAGGAACTACAACATCATACACGCCAAATTACTTGTTAGCCACAAACGAGCGACAAGGTTGCACTTGTCGATGCAGTGAAATGACTGCCTTTGCCACGCAATCGAACATAGCAGAGCATAAAAGCACGTACATAAGTAGGACCAGAGGAGTAAAAAGTGGGTATTTGTGTACGTATGTTGAAGTTGCTCGGTCGCTCGTTCATGCAGGTGGGCAGAGGCCGAGTAGAAACACGCCACTCAGCGGGAGTAGCAGGTTCATATAATTTAATGCAGCAGAGAATGAAATAGACAAGGGTTAAGCAGATAAATGGCAATAGACGAATGCGCCATAGAACGAGTTGTCGATTGGGGCATTGAACGTTTGGCAGGGCTTACTAATAGTAGAAGGCGTTTTTGGAGGCTGGATATTCGGTCAACCTGCTAGTTGAATGCGCTCACTCGAGGCGACTTTGAGTTCGGTAATGCAGTGATGTGAAGTACTAAGTACTATTTGCAACTTTGGTGGTGAGGAACTCTTAGCACTGCAGGGACAGTTTGAGCTTGGCATGTGATTGCGGTATTATCTAGGCATTTTCCTACAGCATCGAAGGCGGGGCAACTCTTTCGGAATATCGGAATTTTGTTTTGTTTTGCTGAGCTCGTTCTTTTCTACATTTCGCATTCAAATACATATGTCATCCCACTAATTTTTTGTTATTGTTGAACTTGTATTGTATTCTATTCTGCACAGCAGTCGCTCTCTTGCTTGGATCTTTCTGGTTTACATAGAGGCGCTTCTCTTGTTAATAGTTAATTTTTTGTGATGCCCACAAGAAAAAGTGCCCATACCTTTCTTTACTTTTCCTTACATCCTCTCAATTCTCAGACGAATGTTGTCTTAAACTGTTCAGTTTCTCAAGGAAATACTCCTCAAGAAACTCCGAGTGAATTCTTGGAAGTCTGAGCCCTTTCTCATATCTAGAGAACAGCCAACAGCTTTTAGTAGCCGCTATAGACTTATACTCAAGTTGGAAGTACACTCCAGTTAGGGAAGTGAATTTCGAACTTTTGATCAAAATTGATCTTCGTGACCTCGTAGCCACAGCTTCAATGTTTTAACCGGACGCTGTCTAAGAAGCAGGCATGACCTTTATTCATCATACGCCGCGTGTACCGCAGACGATGGAACGATGAGCTGTATGATCTTTACCACGCCATGAACATAGTGCGACGAATTAAAATACAGCGGCTCCGCTGGATTGGGCGTATCGTTCGAATGAACCCCGACGCGCCCCAAGCTCTAGCTCTGGAATTACTCTACTCGGAACCCGCTTGGGGGTAGCAGAGAAGAGGGATGCCCCCACTGCGATGGAAAGGCCAAGTGGAGAAGGACTTGGTTTCGTTGCATAAATTTCGCCGGGGCTTACACCGAACCAACGTAGCTAACCGAATATGGTTCTCACATCTGCTATATAAATCGCATGTACAATATTATCTGAGGTTTTGATCCACATTTTTCCCATTTGTACACGTCTATTGAACCGAGGACCCCGATTCTTATATCCGTTTGTATCAAGCTAGACCTACTCCCTACAAACTCGTTTGAGTCGAATTTTACTAAATTTATTCTGTGTGAGATCTCAACAAATTAAAGCAAAGGACTGGAAACCGAGCATATATTTAGATTCGATGATGTACCCAAAAAACAAAGTACCTAATAAGAGCAACATCAGCTAACTTGAATTGCAGCTCAAAATTGCTGGCTGGTCAGCTGCTGTAAAGGGAACTGGTTTACGCTACACTTGTTTATATTCGAAGTTTTTGTTTTTGTCGTCTGCATTCAAGTC
>NW_016178785.1:0-7643 GCF_001687245.7 Rhagoletis zephyria | reverse complement strand
TAAGCCATCGAAATTGCATTAACATTTTGAAAAACGAAAAAATATATGTATTTATTGTACATTTTAATTTCTGTTTATGCCCATCTAACCATCGTTTTTTCATATTTCTGCTCGTCTGTGACAAAATGTATTAATTTTTATACACACATGTGTGTAGGTAATATCTTTTAACATTCTACGTCCTTAGGATATACTTTGTTAAACAGTTAAAATTTTTTTTTCTTTTATTTACATAAAGTCCTTTTTTTTATTTCAATGAATATTTGTAACTGTCTGTTGATTTATGAAGAAACTGCTATAAGCAAGAAGAACTGTCTTCCTTCTTTAAGTTAAATATTGGAGATAACAATGAAATTGTGCAATCGAAACAACAACTATTATTATTATTATTTTTAGAGCTTCCCTAGAAGGGGATAATGATTAATTTGAATTGTTGAGTTTCGAATCAAACGATCCTATTTGCAGTATCCATTATAGTATCCCTGGTGTCTCGTATAAAATGTATCACTCTACTTAGGCAAAATAATGAAAACATTATAAAATTAAACCTCAAAAGCCATAATTAAAATTCGCACCGCAAAGTTCGCCGTAAACCTTCGAATTGAAAAAAATTAATTTTTTTGCCGAATGTAGGGCCGCATTTTTCATTTTTTGGTGACACTTACGTAATATGTACATTAGGGTGGGAAAAAAAAATAAAGTTGAAATTTTAATGCTCTCGCCCCCTATATATATCGATTATATATTATATTTTATATGGGGGAAAACAACTTTTCATAGAAACGGTATATAATTCTTATTAATTAATTCTTAAAATCCAATATTTTTCTATCGGAAAGTTCTGGTTATCTTCAATAGACTTTAAATCATAGGACTCAATTGTTTATTTCACAATTTTTTAATACTAACTATTTTTTATTGGTCCCCCATTGCATTTTTTATGGTTTTTGGCGGACCTATAAATTATGGTTACAACGAAAAAATTGTTACATAAACAATCGGGTATTATTATTGGGAATTTTCTGCAGAGAAACAGAGTTTCCGATCTAGAAATATTTTGGTTTTTAAGAACTCTATACCATTGCTACGAAAAGTTGTTTTTCCCCCATATAAAATACTTGGAAAACTTTAAATATTTTTTGATTTCGAAATAAAAAAATTTTTTTGATTTCAAATTCTCCTCGAGACGAAACCCGATCCGACTGTAAATGTCGGAGATGTAACGAAAAATGTAAGAAGGCGATCCCTATGTTCAGCCAAAAAAAAATAGTTGTTTTCGAATAGCCTTGCAAAAATCTTAATATTCGAAGGCGTACGGCGAATTTTTTTCTAGTACGCTCTAATGTACATACTACAATGACCAAAATATAAATTTGGACGCGACATTATAGCAAGCTTTGACTATTTTTTATTTCGTCTGTTTAATGTTTATTATTATTTCCATATTACCTTATAAAAACCATATAAATCCAAATTTCAGACTTTGTGCAAAAATTCTGCAAAATTTCTCCAAGATTTCAAACTTTCAACTCAGAATGTTATAATTTTAGTAGGCAGTTTTGTAGCCTATTAAATTTTAGTATATGAAATTGCAAGTCTGGCTTTTTTTTGCTAAAGGTGCTGTTAATTTTCTTCGATAAAAAAAAAAATGTGGAACACCGTCAGCAAGAAATAACTTTCAAAAATCAACTCGAATTCTTAACCGCTGGAAATTTGAACAATATTGTACTAAAATTTAAAGCGCTACAAAATTGCATATCCGAATTTTTATTAGAAATTCTGTTTAAAAAGTTTGCAATTTTGCTGACAATTTTTTAAACTATATTTTTGTAAAAAAAAAAATTAATTAAAAATAAACAGTCAACACTTTTAAAGAAGTAATGTCCCTAAGTATGTATGTATGTAGCCACCACTGTACTTACATTTATACACGTAATACATATGNGTTGACCGCGAAAAAGGACGCATACCAAAAAAAAAAAAACTTCAGCGAAGAAAGACTCTTAACATAGTTGACGGGTGTAACAGTATGTTTGCGGGTGCAACAGTGTGTGAATTCCCAAAGAGCCCTTGGCCAAGTATAAATTTATTTCTACGCATCTATCTTCGTAATATTTTTTTTACGCGTCCTTTTTCGACGTCAAAACACTAGCGTGTCTAGTGACGATATGTACATACATATATAAGCTTTATGTAATTTTTCGCCTTTTCTTTATGTGTTCAACAATATAACGCTTAAATATTCACAGATACATACATATGTTTTAAGCACATTTAAATAAAACCAAATAAAAGTTTATCATTCGATAATGAAACACAGTATTTTTATTTTAATGGAAGTCCTTTAGAAGCAGCTGATGCGGCGATTTTCACTGTTAATTCTTTTGGCAGTACATACGATTTACATATTTTTAAGTTACATTTTATGTTGTTGCAGCTCTGATAGTTTCTTGATGCACAGCTGCTAACGATCAACTGATTAAATATTAGAGAATGTGCATAAATAATAGTTTTTTATTGCATTTGATTTGCCAGTGGGGATCAATATCCATACATACAAATGTCGAAGTTTGCAACAATTTGTAAAAACCCAGTATATAAGGGTGGTGTTATCACTTGCGAAGCGAATGGTTTGGCGAACGCAACTTAAATATGCATTAAGGACCAAAATCCTTTAGAAAACGGTAGACTGGCTCAGATTTTCTCGGCGTTTGTTAGCTATGCTGCAGTGTCTGTAATCTACTTTAGTATCACCGCTCAACAGAAAGTGAAACATAGAACAGCGAATGTCAGATTCAAAGTGAATCTGACCGAAATTCACTTGGAAGAAAATTGCAGAACCTGCTTGATTGTCATCATTTTCTTCATCAAACATATCGCACGTTTAATAATAAAGACATGTTATTGAAAATTTACGTTTTTGGAGATGTCATCATGCAATTAGTTAATAAGCTTGGTAAGGCAAATAAGTTCAACCTAATAGATGAGAAAACTTCCCAAAAATGTCTTTCCATGTCTCTTGGTATACCAACTGTAGGATTGATCAAACTTTGATTGCATTTTTCCAGTTCCCACAGTTTAAATTTTGAAATAATTCTGTATGTTATTATACGTGCGACACCAAAAACCTACTGCTAGACCGAATACTGCAAGAGTCGCCTCGAGAGCCCAGAGCTAAAAGTCGAGATTTAGGAAAAAAGCAGGAAATTCGTTTACATGGACACGATCCAGACATACGGTGGTCGAAAAAATTATAGCCGCACCTCTTTTTGACAAGTTTTAACATTTTATTTTTGTTTTTTTTTTTTAATTTTGGTTTTTTTTTTGTATAAAAATATAGTTCACTAGTTTGCGCTCACCCGCTTCGCTGAGTGTATGAAATGTCTGCGTGTATTTTAATTCTCTACATAACTCCCCTAATTTAAGTTGAATTTAACTTTTCAAGACGGTGGCAATGCTCCTTAATGTAATTAAGGGCGTGTGTGAATCGGAAACAAAGTACTATGGGGAAAGCTGTTGAATAATATTTTTACTATGGTGAGACAGTTTTCCCAATCTGCTATGTGAAACGAAATTTTTTTTGACAGCGATAAATTTTTGATAACGGCAGATTGATGCGGTATAAAATATTACAATTTGAAGGGAAATTAATATTTTAAGAAAGCATCTACCATTGTTGATTGCAATTTATCAATTTAAGCTTTTATTTAACGAAAAATTACACACATTAACAATATTTGCGATTGTCATAAGCTACTGAAATTTTATTCACCTCATAGTTGTCAAAAATTTACTCGCCGCGAACTTTGTTACCGATTCACACAAGCTCTAAGAAATAAAACTATTTCAAAACTATTTCGATAGATACCCATAATGTAATAATTTATTTAACTTATTGAATAATTTGGTGGTAGCCCTCTTCAAATGCCAAACAAATGTCTAAATATTTAAGCTTAAGATTGCTTAACCCTCTTTCGTTGATCCTTTAACTTGTGTACAATTTAATTTAATTCGACTTTTCAAAATATTTTCAAACTACAAACTTCTTAACCAGACTTTTGTCTGAATAATTTTCTTAATTCTAGTTGAATTAGACTTTTTAAACAGCTGGCAACCTTCCACATGTAAACAGTCCAGAAATGACGTCGAGCTTGTTTAATTAATTTCTTAGCAAGATTCTGAGAATGCAGTTTTTTAGCTCATTGAATTCTAGTAGAATAAAGTGCAAGTTTCAAATTTCTAAAATGACATTCATAGGGAGTCGGTCAGCACCTATCACGGTACCCGGCCTATGAATGCCATGATCGGAGCCTGTTGAAACTGCCCGGTTTATGGGCCCTCCCGTTAGATGAGCTCGACGACAATGATTGAGGGGCAAACCGAAATAGGTGGGGCTTAGTGATGCCACTTCAACAACAACAGCAATCGAAAATGGAAATTCAAAACTGCTTTGGGAAAACTCGAGAAGAGATCTAACTGTACGCATGATTCTTTTTTTATTTGAATTTTTAGTATATCGAACCCTACCCGCCAAAAGGGGCGTAAGCGACAAAAAGGAAATTTTTCAGCAGGCGTTTTTTTATCAACACTGCAATACCGTATATACTAACGTGAAGGTTACTGGACAAGTTACGTTTGATGTTGAGGGGGTGAAGTTGCGCTTTGCGCATTCTTAGATATCGTAAGAGCCTTTTACAACACCTCACACGAGGCAGTAGATCAAGCTCTAGAGAAGAGGAATGTAGCGGCCCCGATTCGGAGGTGGATCGGGTGTGGAACGGCGAGTCTCAACATTAACCCCGCCAAAGCCGCCATCATCCCGTTTACCAAGAGCAGGAACCTCCCAGGTATATACCCTAGAACACTGGGAGGTATAGAGCTAGAAATGTGAAATGAAGTAAAATATCTGGGGCTCATTTTTGACTCCAAAGTTTCATGGAAAAATCACGTTGAGTACACTGAGGCAACAAAGCGACCTGGAATAAGACAATCTTAGAGAACACCTTCAGGGCCCACATCCAAAGGTGGTTCACAGATGGCTCAAAAACCGACAAAGGGATAGAAGCAGGAATATTCAGCCCTAGGGCTAAGATCCCCATTCCCCTGGGTGTGGAAATACTTCTCTCTGGGGGAAAACACCCCGGCCGGGTCACCAAGGCCTACAGGGAAACGAGGAGGCTGACAGGCTAGCAAGAGAGGCCGCAGCCAGTAGACCCATAAGCCCTGAATCCTCCCTTGCATTGGGACCTCACACCATTGGAATAGTTATGAGCGGAAGAGCGAAGGCTTAGAAGAGCAAATTGGGAGAACACGCCTGAACTAAGGCACAATTTTTTTTGCATTAACGAAAACAATTTTGATGATTTGATTTTTTTAACTCATTTACAGGTTTAGAAATAAAAGAGGCTGATGCTTTGGCTTGATACATTTCTAAAAAAAACTGAATTCTGCTGAATCGAAGAGCAAGCTCGTTCGACGTGTTGTCCCGGATATAGCGCTTAACCTCAAAAGCAGCTGTCGATCGAGCGAACAAGCTATATCGGCAACGAAAAACCAATATATATGTATGTAGGTGATTTCAACGCGACCATTTAAATTTTATTTTAAGACAGTTTTTTTTTTTGTTTTTAATCAGCAAATCACAAGTTCGGTATTTGGAAGTTCCTTCGCGCATATCTTTGTTTGTTTACCTAAACTTTACAGGGCGGCCAACATTGCCGATCTTAATGAATTGGACTTGCAATTCATAATCGCTTTTGAAAAATATAATGAACTGCTGGTTAATAAATAGACACAAGTATTTTGTTTTTTATTGCGTGTGACTTGTCGTTTTATTTAAATTTAATAAATCTTTGGTGAACATATAAATTAAAAAAATTTACATTAAACAAAGATAAGGCCTATGTATATACTTGAGTTGTCGTTGCAAAATTGACAAATAAAATAAACTTAAAATATTTATTTTTACTCAACATATTTGAGTACGGTGTGCATTAGGTACTACAAATGAAATATTATTTAATGAATAATTACAATAAATTAAAACTGATTGAATGTATGTAGATAAGGCAACATAATCGATTGCATTTCTGTGCAAAATACTTCAAAAATATTTAACATGACCAACGATTGCGGCCTGCTTGATTGTTTCCTGTCTATATTGTTTTGTTTTATAAAAAATTTTAAATTTTATGCCATTGTAAATGTTTTTGTAGAAAAAACACAATGTCCTAAAAATCGTGTCAAATCGTCAACTTAAGCTAATTCATATTTTGCTAAACATACAAACATTTGTGTGTATAAAAACGAAATTTTTCAAAATTTATATTTTACAATATTAATTGAAAATATGTATGTACGTATGCAGATTTGCACTTGTGCGCTTATTTAGTAAGATTTGTTGTTTGCTTTATAATTAAAATATTTATTTTTTAAATCTTATAAAATTTAAATGTATGTGTAAATAGATGCACTTGTATAAATAGTGTTTGTTTACAATGTCAAAAAATTTAATTAATGCGTGGCACTGCTCTCATAAGAAATAACAAATCAATCGGTGTTTTTATGTACGTATGTATGTAAGTGCACGTATTTCCGTTCAACCTTTTTTTGTGCGGCAACAAGTTCATTGCATTTTCTTGTTTATTTTATGTTAAAAGTTTTACCTTTTCTATTTAAAAATAAGTTTTAACATTTTTTTTTTGTTTCACACGAAAATTGAATCATGCTGCAATAAATTCAGTTGAAGTATGTTCTTCGAAACCGTTAATTGGCTTGTGGAGGTCGTCATACTTAAACTAAAGAAGTATTAACTACTACATATATATAATTGCATCAATACTTTTGTAGATGAACATGATTGATTGAAATAACCTTAACTAAAATTTTAATTAAAAGGTATTTGGGTTTACAACAAACACATGATTTCGCTTGTATGCGTATACTTAATAATTTAGGAAGACCAATAGTTATTATTGAATAATTAGTTAGCTAATACCGATGATATTCGCAAGCGAATATGTTATACTAGTAAACGCGTCAGTTTACAATTCGACTGCTTACGCGTTTCATTGGTACCACGAATACGTCAAATAAAACTTCTACTACTCTCTCTAAACTCTCTACTTAATATCAATCATTGCATTAAAGTACTACATATATAAATATTGCTGCTATCATCGGTATGCGTGTTCGTATCGTTCTAATAATTGTGTACTCGGAAAAATGCTGGCGATACACTCTTCTCCCCGCTCCGCTTTTCCTAAGCTCGCACTTTTCGTTATTTTTCTTATTATATTTTTTGGCACTTATTTGTTATTATTGCTGCGGTTACACATCAATTCCTTCAGCTGGCGTGCGTATGTCGAACTGACCATTTACTAGCTGCATAATCATATAATCACACATCCACTGTACGCACTCAAATATCAATTGTTTTGTATGGCTTCACTTTCACAGCGTTTATTACTTCTTTACTAATCGTTCTTGTTCATTATTTTAGCAATTTTCCCACTCTCTACTACACCGGAATTATGGAATGTGTTTGCTATTGCGCGAGGGTTTTGGCGGTGGCGTAGGTGGCCGTTTTTCGGCGAGCACGAAGTTTCTGGCCTCAACATATTCGTACGCACTGTTTGTAATAC
>NW_016178784.1:0-7644 GCF_001687245.7 Rhagoletis zephyria | reverse complement strand
ATATACGGCGCAAAGGGATCTTTTGTCCAGGTCATCAGATCTGCATTGTTCCTTCGATATTCAAAAATAAGGTGTCAAATTAAAAGGCTTGGGCTGAAGATGTGCAATAAGGTATTACTTTTTCGAAGAGAGTTGCCACCTGGTAAACAATTAAACTCAAATTATTTAATAATCAATGCCATTCGATCCGCACCGTTCGTTCGATTTGCAAAAATGAGCACGCAGCGATTTACCGCCCGTAGGGATACCACAAAAACCCAATGGCGTAATTTTGTCCCTTATCTTGGGACAATCAGCTTAAATTAACACAACGTTTAAGAATGATTAACATTTTTACTTTTTTTTTACATAAGTAGTAAAATATTTATCCAAGAAATTGAAATTATTATAATTTTTTGAATTTCTCTTAATTCCTGGCAAATCACATTCGTTCCGCATAAAAAATAAAAAAATAAAAAAACAATGTCTTTTTACCTTTGTATCATGCCTTTGTACATACACCTGACATCTTTTAAATATCTTTGTTGTATTTTATTATTTTGTCTGACATAGTAGTATTTAATTCAACAAAGCTATGTATACTGATGAAATTGTCGCTACACTAAGTATGCTTAATGAAACTCAGAGCCGATCCTCTTATAATTACTTCTTGAACATACTTATGTAAGGCGGAACTCTCGCTAGACGCAAACTTACAATCAAATATACATTAATACATAAATACTTCTTTCTATACATAAATAAGATGCATGCAAGTGGTGAATGCCAACAAAGGGCAAATCGGCTATAACGAACGCAGACCGCGCTAATGGCTCACAAAGCCTGTAGGAAAATCCACTTGTACCCAACAAGAACGACCCTTACTAATTTAAACCCACGACTTGTACGCAATAATTTTGATGACGAATTACAAATGAAACTGTTGAATTTAGCGATGTCTAGGTTCATTCCACATTCCCCTTTTGCGAGTTGCGAACTGGCGCTAGAGTCCGACCGATGAATCGGCCGATGCCGAGGCTAGTATCGGCCAAGAGAATCGGAATCGGCCGTTTTTGGCCGATTCTTGAATGAGGAATTTTTATTTAGTTATTTTTTTTATGTTTTTCTTTTGTTATTTTAAAAATTTATAAATGCATTTGTTCCTAAAATGAATTTATATTCAGGATCTAATCGGCAAAGAATCGGCCGATGCTTCGGGGGTAAAAAAAAAATCAAGTAAGTTTATGAACATAAGACAATTCTACTTTAACAGATTACTGTATTTCAATAGTTTATATTCACAGCATACTTATAGTAGTTAGAGGAGCTACATATATAAAAACTTATATCTAAACAATCAGAGGTAAGGAAGATATACCTTATATAGCACCAATCTAGGTGATTTTCACTGCTGTGTGATCGGTATGTAAGCCGGTAACACAATTTAATGGCTTTAGCTACCTACATAAAGGAGTTCTATCGCAAAAACTTGTATCCGAACAATCAGTGGTAGATATAGAAGATAACACTTATACAGCACCGATTTTGAGGATTTTCTTAGTAGACTTTGTATGATTATTTAAAAAATAGCCAACGATGTATCTCGGTTTTAGCTGTCCAAAGTTTTACAGCAAAACCCCATATCTGAACAATCAGTTGTATGGAGGCAATAGGTTAAAGTGATGTGATCGTTGCTATTTTTGCTGTAAACTTTCTGTTGATATTGAGTGAAAATAGTCCGAAATTTCATGTTCCTAGCTGTTCCTCGGCCGCTGTGGTGCAGTGGTAAGCAGTGCGCGCTTCCATTCCGCAGCACCTGGGTTCAAACCCTGGTCAAAGCAACATCACAAAAAAATATAGAAAAACGGGTTTTTCTTAACAGCGGTCGTCCCTCGGCAGGCAATGGCAAACCTCCGAGTGTATTTCTGCCATGAAAAACAGCTTCTCATAAAAATACAATCGCCGTTCGGAGTCGGCGTAAAACTGTAGGTCCCTCCGCTTTGTGTGACAACATCAAGGCGCACGCCACAAGTCGGAGGAGAAGCTCGGCCAAACACTAACATATGTGTAAGCGCCAATCTATTATTATAGCTACATAAATGGAGGAGTCCGATTTTTCCGGTTCCGACAAATGATTAATATATTCTATAAATACGCTTAATTACCGACATGACTAAATCGGCTCAGCTCGACGTTCTGATCATAGAAGTATACATTTTAATAATTATAATACCATTTAATGCTCATGAAAGGTATAAAAATGTCCCCAATAACTGCAACTTGGCCGAAACAGCTGCTGGAGGGCTAAAGCACTGGCCACTACAGACACCCGTCGATTGATTCTCGCGATAAGGAAAACAAGTTGTAATAAAAAAAACAAAAAATCAATTAAACATTTGCTTGAATTTGTACTGGAAGTAAATATTTCAAGATTGAACCAGAAATTTGTTTCACTAGTTCATAATTTTCCTGCAGGGTAAGTATGCTGGTATGCATGTGTGAACAACGCGAGTACATTAATCTTGACGACGCGCTCACTCTTTCGTGCTCTATTTACACATGTAACGCTATAGCAGCATAATCAAATCGAATTTATAGTAAATATTCGCCTCACTTGCGTTTTTTTTTTGTGTTTTGTTTCTTAGCTGCACATCTACATGGCACTGTAGTATTATCCTTATCAGTCAGAGAGTGCCAACGACGAGCGTGCAACTCTATGTATGTATACATATACAAATTTGACTAGTACTATGTATAAATGTGATTGCAATAATTTCATTAGAGCTTAGTTGATTTCGATTCGAGTGCCCGCCCGTACACTGATCTCATTACCAAAAGTCTATCGCAGTGCCTTTTCCGAAGATTTTATTTCACCACATTTGCCGTGCTAAATATTTAGATTCATTTCATATTCTTCTGTTTACATAAATCGTTTGAAATGTGCGCCTTCAGTGAAAAAAGTGTTTCCTCCAAAGAGTCCATCACCAGCATTGCAATTCTTTGAAACCTTCTTAGCGATTTTAAGAAGATATTTAAAAGTAAAAGGCCTCTAAGTTTTTGACTGCGCCACAGATTGGCTTAGTGTGCGAAATCTTTACCGAAAAAGAAAAAATCGGTGTTTTTAAATTGGAAAAAAGTGCTTGTAAGCGCTTGAAAGCAACTCTATCCGGTTTGAAGAAATTTGCGCTGGTTTTTGTTTTTTTTTTTGTTTACTTGTTTCGAAACAAGTGCACTTTGAAGTCTATCCATGGAAATGGTAAGCATAATAACCTCATTTGCGACTGATAGTAGCTGCCGAACGAACTAAATATTCGTTATAAATGAACCAAAGCAATGCAATGTAATGGTTAGAACGCCGTAATGCTTGTACACTTGTACAAATGGTGAATTTTGAATGTAGAAAATATGTTAAAATGTGAATTTACTTAAGATCTTGCATTTTAATATGGTGCATGGAACATAACTTATTTCTATGCCTTGGTGATAAACATTTTTTTTTTATGTTATTAATCAATAGTAGAAATGCAATTCAAAACCTCGAATAAATTGATGGTGATTAAAAATTAGATGTAATATTTCGCAAATAAAAAATAAGCCAGAAAATCTCCAAATCCAAAAATTTATGTTTTGTTATTAAAATGGTCAAAAATGTATGGCCAGTTTTTAAACGACCTTCAATTTATATTCTGCCACAAGTGTATTCTTTTGAATCAAATCTGAGCCCGAATCACGCCACGCTTGATCGAATAATTAAAGATTTCTAATTAAATAAAATTAAAGTTAAACTTCTTCTATATAATTTAAATTGAGGAAGCTTAATCGTTTTGAAAGGCCATAATCTCGATGTGAACTTTCGAATCGATTTTAATCGAATCGATTGAAAATTTCGAAGAATACATGGCGTATACTTAACAATTTACGTCTGGTTATTTTAGAAAAATTTAATTTCTGCAACATTCTTTTTCCTGCCTTTCACTCTCAGAAAACAAAAGTTATACTATAAAATTACTTAGGTGTAAATACTCGCTTTTTTCTCAATGTCTGGTAAGATTTTTTCATTGTTTGAAAAATTCTTTCCGCGAAATTATGCAAAAATATGCTGAAAATCAAAAATTAAGAAAATCAAAAATTACATATATTTATTATTATATATTCTCTAACTACATAAAATTCTGTAAAACTTTTGTCTAATTTCAAGACCTGACGTACCGGTACTCATACTTTTTTTTTACTAATAATCTTTAGCATCTAAATTTCAAAGTAAATTTTTTGGTAAGAAAATAGGAAAGTACCAAATAAATGATAAATACCTTCACCTGAATATTCCACGACATTTAGGTAATTGATGACAATTGAAAAAGAAACATTTTCTTTAATGGGTTAATCGCCAAAGGCAACTTTACTGATTACTCGTTATCGCGCCGATTCGCTCTCTAAGTCCAACCGTTTTCTTTTTTTTATTAACTGCCACCATGATTTTTTTCTATCTGCCTCCATATAGTCGAAACACTGTGCGTCGTTGAAATTCCCAGAAAAGTTCAAAAAAGTTTGGAAAGAAATTTAAAAATATACCGAAAAATAACAAATTGTGTATAAAAAAAAAAAAAAACAAAAATAATATCTTATCTTGCTTAAATTAATAAAAGTCAGTATTTTTTAAGAGATGGGGAACTAAGTTTCTACAACAATTTGGAATTGTAATGGTACCTTCGAAAACATAGTATGAACATTTCGTTTCGAATTTAGAATCGAATAAAATCCAATCTTTGGTTATTATAAAAAGGCTATTAAAATTTTTAAAAACTTTACAGCACAAAATCAAAAACAAATCGAGTTAATAGTTTTCCAAATATCTCGAGAACGGGGCGAGGAAAAAATTTAAAATAAATCACACATGTACACATCAAAATTAAATATTTACAAAATTTTTGTTTCTTGAAAAATTTTTCACATACAAATTTGTTGATAAAAAAAATAGTTTTTGAAAATATGCCATCTCAAAAAAATTAAAAAAAAAAAAAATCACAATGGTAGCTCTGAGTATTGCGCAATAATATGAGTTATGATTTTTTTTACACCGAAGTTGTGTAAAATAAGTACATTACAAATTTACAAATTTTTCAAATTTCTTTGAGCATGCAGTATTTTGTAGCCCATTTAATTTTAGTATAATAAGGTGCAAATCAAACACATTAAGTGTGAACCCCGTCCGTTTTGGTATAAATTTTAAAACAAGTAATGCCAAATTTCCACTAGGCATTATAATGAGAAAACATGTATGCCATTTAAAAAAATTTTATGAGTGCGATGGCAGGGACTTTTTTAGTGCCCAACAACATTGTCATTAAAAATGTTGTCATTTAATGGCTAGTGGAAATTCAGCATAATATAACAAAATATGTATGCCATTTAATAAAATGCCATGTAAATGGAAACGAGTCTAGTTACTATTTTTTTCACATAATGACACGATCATTTTTTAATTCCCAGCATAAGTTTTAAGCCAATAACAAAACTGACTTCAATTCTCATGTGTATAAAAGATTAAAAGTTCCTTAAAAAAATATTATAAAAATCGGTTAACGTGTTCCCAAGTTATGCGGTGACATACATAAAAAATATTTCGACGAATTGATAACCCTCTCCTTTTTTTTGAAGTCGTTTAATAATTGAATTAAATAAGTACATAGTCATTTGGAAAAGTCTCTAATTAACTTAACACCCAGTAAACTGTATAAGACATATTTAATTGTTGACAAATAGAATAAAACCGAATTTTCTCATTTTCAGTGTCGCCTATCTGCGATCGTCAAAAATGCATTCGCATACGTATGTATGTACATATGTATGTATGCTCTTACATGTTCAAAAATAGACCACAAAATAGCATTAACGAGCTAAGAGTTCTCACAATTTTTGCTTCCTTGCAAACATGCCAAGTAGGCGCAAACTTGCATATGCAGTGAAAAATGCGCCATTTCCCAAAAACAAACAAAGCACATTTTGCCTGATTGCATTATTTAAAAAAGTGTATTTCAGAACTGACTACAGAAAAAAAAGAGGCGAATAAAGAACGCGTGTGACGCACAAAACCGCTGCCATATGTATGTACATATGTTTGTAAGTGTTCTTATTATGTCTCGATTTGTGCTTACCCGCTCGCAGACGTGCAATTGCGAATTGGTAAAGTGATCGATAAGCGTCTGACACGGTGAGTTTTCTATGTCAATATGTACATATGTACATACATAGGTATGTGTTTAGTTGAGAAACTGTGCGCTATCGCATTGATAAGTTTAATGATTGCGACTTACACAAATCTCATAAATCTTCGACCTAATTCGCACATGTGTTCTTACAAATTTATACATTAGGGTGGTCCTTAAAAATATCAACATCATAAAATTGAAGATAAATTTTTTTTTAGTGCACATATTGATATTCTTATTATTCACATCTTTGAAATTTCAAAGCCCTTCAAAAAATTCTGACGTGAGAGAGAAAAACTAAAACCGCAATTGAATTTTTCGTATATTTTGACATTTTTAGGGAAACTTTCCTTTATAATTTGAAATGTTACAAAAAAAATGTAAACCAACAAATTAAAAAAAATAATAATTTGAAATGTTATAAAAAAATTTTCACCAAAATTATTGTTTTTTCGTTTTGGGTTTTTATAAAAATTTTGCGTATGAAGTTTTTTAGATCAATAAATTTTCGTATAATAAAGTGCAAGTTGCAAGTGGCTAAGAGTTCGTGTTGATTTTTAATAATATAACAAACGTTTTTATTTCTGCTTTAGCATGCAGATGCGCTCGAAATGTTAGCGAAAAAATTATCAAAAATCAACGCGACCTCGTAGCCACTTGCAAATTGCACTTTATTGTTCTAAAATTTAATAATCTATAAAACTGCATACCTAACATTTTTCTATAAACTAATTTTTTTTTTTAATTTTGGTGAAAATTTGTTATAAAATATTTCAAATTTTTTTGGTGAAATTTTTTGTTTGCTTCAGGGGCACCCTACAATTGTTTTCAACACGTTTTTATTATTTAATATTTGCTAGTTGGAACAGGAGAATCGATTTTCCTCAAAATTGCTACCTTTTCTGCACCTTGCACTAAAAACTTTAATACAAACAAACAAAAATTCAAAAAATCGTGCTCAATTGGTCTCTTGCAAATTTTATAAGCTTTCATTAAAAAAAATTAATCAAATTAAGTGAAAAGTGAATGCTCCAATGAATTGGAACACTAAACTGCAGTTTTGAACCCCTGTGCGTCGGTGCCGGGGGTCTTGTTGTTCTTAAGTCTTAGTAGAAATATAGTTACTATTTCAAAGATTTACACATCTTCTTGGGTTTTCCAGCATTTCAAAAACGAAATAAATTTCAATAATAAGATTTGAGTTTCCGAAGCAATCAAAGCCTATCGCACAGTGACATACATACATACATATGTATGTACATACATTCTACGCGCTTTAGAAATAACTTGAATATGTATATTTGTACAACAGAATATTTAATTGATTAACAGTTGCTAAGCCAATTATGTTTGTATTTATGTGTGATTTTTTTCTTGAACGATCGCATTCACTTTTTATCTGCAGTTCAAAGTACTAACGGGTGATTTTTTTGAGGTTAGGATTTTCATGCATTAG